>NC_056728.1:1277325881-1277543381 GCF_019279795.1 Protopterus annectens
CAGTCTAGAATCTTACCTCTGTGTCCAATCCTGAATTTACTTTTTCCTGTTGTTGTTTCCTTTCTACTACCACCATTACATTACTTAACGTAACTACAGAGGTGAACATCAGAACAATTTTAGTACAAAGGATTCTATAGGTGACAGTGGTACAGCTAGTAGCATGTTTGCCTCACAAGAGGTTCTGCAGTTCGATTCTCATCTGAATGGACTTCTGTGCAAAGTCTGCAAATCCTCACTGTGTTCAGGTGGGTTTTACTTGGGTGATCCAAGAGCTGAAGTGGAAAATGGCAGATAACAGCTTCTGAATCAGGCATATCAGACCAGAACACCCCCCCCCCCCAAAGCTGAAAAAGAAGAGTCAGCACATACCTTGTCATATGGGTCTGTTAACTAGGAAAGCTAAGGTGGCAGAGGTATATACTTTTTCCCATACCGGTCCATAACCCTAATGCCCTTGTTAGAAGGTAAAAGTCTGGAAGAGGACAGTTAGTTGGAAGAGTTAACAGTGTCCAGAGGAATCACTGCAAGGTCAGAAGGAAGGCTTTTGTATATAAACTTCTGAGTCTCAGACATTACAGAGCCTATCACGTTTCCTTAGAGCAGGAGGCTAGGAATCAGAAGTTGCGAAGCATAAGACAACGTGTCCAAGAGAGCATTCAACACTGGAAGGACTGCTAAAAGCCAGGGCAAATCCATCAGCAAGAATCATACTACCTCTCTTCTGGATATCAGAAATTTGGCAACAGTCCTCAGTTAAAATACTCCATCATACAAATAACAGTGTCCCCAAAAGACACTTCCTCAATGTGGAAAATCGAAGGAAAGAGAATTCTCTTCCTCAGACCCAAGGGCAATAGGGGAATGGATTTGTGAAAAGTGAGCAAAGGACTCCTCTCCAAAATCCAAAGCCCCATCCTCCATAGAGAAATCAGAATCCTGAGGACTTTTAGATGGGTTAGAAGATCACAGAACTGAAAACTGCTGAAGGAGCTCCAAAAAAATAAGGGCTTTGAAAAGACCCAGAGTTTCGAAGGATCATCAGCCCTGCAAAACTGAGACCCTTGCCTGACTTAATAAGGGAACCAGGAACTTCTTTCCTAACAACAAATCTAGGGGAATCCCTCTAGGCCCCTCCAGAACAATCAGCCATGGTATTCCCTCCACGTGTGCAGCAGACACAGGCACAGCCTCATTCGACATGCAGGTAGGCAGCCGTGTGTTGGCTTCCTACTGGGTTGTGACAGAGGGAGCTGGCACTGGAACAAGACAAACCTTGGGTTCTTCATCCAACTCAACAGAGACATCTGGAAGAGGCTGGGGAGAAGAAGTTTCAATAAGTATCTTTTTAGACCTTTTTTTAAGCATTAGCTTAACATCAAGGTGCGCAGATTCAGAAGCCATAGTTCCCTCAGCTAATAGCTTTAGACACTGGTTCTCTAAATATATGGAAAGGGAAGACAAAACAGCCACGCAGGGTCTTTGGTACAAACGCCTGACAAAGCTCACACAGAGTACAGCCATGTGTACCTTTACGATAAATCTGCCTCCCATACTCACATTTTCCCTTTCTGGATGATAAGTAAAAGATAATATACCCAAAGGAAAAAAGAAAGGCAGGAAGAGACCCCAATGGGGTGCTAATATTTTGAAGGATTGATAGCTCGTGCAATGCAACAAATGACTCGCAGACAGAATTCAAAAAGCAGTATTCGGACTGACAAAGAAACTGAGGATTAGAAGTGTGTACATTACTTAAGTACCTTACACATTAGATTTAGGACATACACCTGACTTACAGTGCCTTGAAGGAGCTGAGGTTTTGATACACTGGCTGGACATTCCTTTCTAAGGAATACTGCAACAGTGATAATGAAGGACATCTGCAGCTCGTAAACTAAGTATGTTTGAATGTCGGACTGCCCACTTTTGATCCCAGACTGTGCTCTTCTTGCAGGTGTGCAAACATACACAGTCAGATCTCAACACGAAGGGCAAGTACAACTGCTATCTTGTTCAGAAAGCTTAAAAGTTACAGTTCAACATATAAGGAAGGAAAATAAAAACAGAGCAGATAAGCTACTTGAAATAACAATATAACAAACTTAAAACTGTGTGTGTGTGTGTGTGTGTGTGTGTGTGTGTGTGTGTGTGTGTGTGTGTGTGTGTGTGTGTGTGTGTGTGATGTAAAGTGAACATCTTTAATGTGCACTTGGGTTTGAGGCAGAAAAAAAAAAAATTAAACTGAGGTGCTCTGCCCAAATATCCAATACTAAGTCGAGTAGCTCTGAATCAGGCAGCGAGATGCCATGCCTAACCTATGTGAACCCTACGTTACTGACAGCCACCTTTGAAGCAATTCAGGACCTCATTAACGTCAGCCTCAATAATTAAGAGAATACTTAAGTGTTCCTGATTTTGCCTCATTTTTTGCCCTGTGATGCATAAAATGTACGAGCTTCTGGTAAATTTACTGAGGCTCAAGTCAACAATGTCATATATTAGAGTTTCACACTTACTGCTCATCAATGCACGTTGATGCAAAACCTGTGTTTCTATTAACTTTTTGAGTGAATTAGAATAACATGTTAAAACTGTCCATGATTTTTCTTGATTTTGGGCTGTATCCAAAATTCTTGAAAACAAGAATTTAACATTCTAATCAATATAATTCAACAATGAACAAGGAAAAAGGTAAAATAACAACATAAAAGAAAAAAATAGGTAAAATGCAAGACTCACAGAGAGACTTGAGTCAGTAAGTACTCTGCCTGACGATACAAGGAATGGTCTTGCTACAAGATTGAACTCTGCCCTCTCCTCCTCTGCTACATTCCTGTCTGCCTAATGGATATTTTCTGGACTGCAATGCAACTACTGTTTACAGGCTGGAATAACATTTTCTTTCTTATCCTCTAAAGACCTTCAGAAAATAATTTTCTTGAGCATTTAAAATACTTACATTTGATCTGAAAACAACTATAAATTAAAGAGATTAATTAGGGACAATGTGGTGTTTACAGCTTACAGTTTCAGTGCAGTCTTAAAAACGCCTTTTGATTGCATCTAGGGAATCATTCAGCACAGACATTAATTTCAGATTACATTCTTTGTGCCTTGTAAGACATGCATATCCATGGTAACAGGCCCCTAGGGCAAAAGGCGTAATAGGCACCAGTTTTGTTTTTATTTTCACATCCCTTTTCAGAAGTAAACCTGGATTACACAATCATCAGTCTGTCGACCTCTGGCACAACAGCACAGCTTCCTCCGTTTGTAATGTCGTCAGCAATGAGTCTTCCTCCGAAATGATGTTACTTAAAATCAGCACATGCAGTTGCTTCAACTCATATTCAGAACACAACTTTGAAAGTCATATCTACAGACCACAGTACAAAGTCCCTTTCGGCACTTTGAGGCTGCTAAGTTTTTCTAGAATACTTTGTCCAACTTTTGGAAGGGAGTTGCTGTCTGGTTTTGCACTGAAATTTAAACATTTTCATGTAGGGACTGAGTTTTATGCTAATAGCCTATAAGAACTTTTGTCAAAAACTTTGCCAATTGGAATTAATGGGATCAATACAATTTTCAAAGCTGAGCTTTTCTAGGGACATACCTCTCAAGCAGGGGCCTCACCTCTGCACTCCTGAATTTAATATAATTAATTTTTAAGTTGTATGTTGGGGTAAGGCAAAAAACTGCAGCAATCTTACCCTATGAAAAAATGTATTTTATCCAGGTTCAAATCTTTGAGCACATGGCAGCCACTATTTTGTCTGGATACCAAGCAACATACCTCAACCTCATAAAGCACGAATTCTAGAGAAAGCTTAAAAAAAAAAAAAAAAAAAAAAAAAATGTGCGTGGGGCAAAGACCTACAATCAGGAATGGATTTTAATTACTCCTCTTATAAACTTGGAAAGTTGTTAGGATAACAAATTTTACGTTAGTATGCATTTCTGAAGGTTATGAAGTCTGGAAGTCAAAATGTCTGTCATTATTACAAACCGATGCCTTCAGTGGTTTGCCAGAAAACCACAACTTTTATGAGGAACAGAACAAAACTAGAAGACTACCATTTGGACATTCCGGGAAAATCTGGCCAGTTGAGACAGAGGTATGCCCTGGCAAGCATCTGTGTATTCAAACATACACAGAGAATTCTACTTCCCAGTAAAGATGGCAGTGGAGAGCTTAAAAGGGTCAAATCCTGAAAGCATTTTATATTTTCTTGCCTAAAGCTAATCATTCAAGCAACACCATAGTCACATCTGCACTACAGTACACAATGTAGCAAGGCTGTTGCATATTCCTAGCAATTTTAAAAGGCTGCGTACTCAGGTCCAGGACTCCAGAGGCATACCCCAAAGGTGGTCATGTGAGACACTCTATTTTATTACTCCTTTTCTGCCTATACAATAAAATGACAGCAACACACAGCCTTTAAAAAGTCAAATGCTTTGTGCACTTTACATGGCAGCGCACCTTTATAGGCTAGCCGTCTGCAGACGCACACAAACCTAGCCAATAATCAAAAGTCAGAATCAAATTATGTACCATGTATCTTAGCCATCCCGCCTCCAATCCCATAACACTTTCAAGTGCTACGATTTGGACATAGTGCTATCCCTGCATACACTTTAGACATGACTTGGGATAAACTTACGGAAGCAAGTTTGATTTAAGGGTATATTAAATACTACATGCCTGTACCAAGTCTACACAAAAAGATTCTTTATCACAAACAAGTCCACCATTTCTCAACCAGTAATTTCATGAAATTAAAAATGTTTCTATTTTTGGCTGTCTACTATGACTCTGACTCAGTGCTCAGATTTTTCAGTTCAAAGACTTGAAGCTATACAGTGCATTTTTTAGCATTAATTTTGTGATGGAAGTAGAGCTGGAGCACCATGTATAAAGCTGCAGGCCCAATAGAATGCGCTACTCGCACTGTGCCTGTAAAGTGAGCCAGGGTTCTTAAAAATTACTACTCACAGGGACTCAATGTATAGCCACATAATTCCTAGGAAACAGTATTGTAACAAACTGAACTCAAATAATCAGTGGCATTAGTACATGGAAAACAGACTTTATTTATTTATTTTAAGGCTGACTTGACAGAGAAAAATAGTGCTCAACACATGTACTGTAAACGTAAGATTTAATGTCAGCAAATCACGTTGCCTTTCCTTTTCTGAGATCCGTTGTCAAGTAACAAGGTAGGCACACAGAGCTACCAAAATTAATTAAGAAAATGACAGCAAGAAAGACTATTGTTCATTTTCAAAACTACATGCATTTCTTGTTGATCAAAAGACCCTGAGAAGTTCAGAGCAGAATCTACAATAGTTTGAATACATCCATATGCATACGTGAACAACTGTAATTTAGGACAATTTACTCAATAGTACATAAGAAACATATTAGTCTCTTCCTTCTCTGAATGCTTTAGTAGTAAACTGCAGAAATTATTTGCCAAGGACCATGTTACTGAGTAGTTTACTCACCCTCTAACCGAGGACAGTTTTTCACGTAGACAACTGTTTTGCCTATTTAGTATTTTTCTTTGAAGTCATAAAAAACAACTGCCAAGATGGTACTAATAGTAAGTATTTTAGTCCTATTCTAACCTGGTGATTTCTCCAGCCATGATCTACAAAACTGTAGTGTGGCCATGCAATTAAGACACCCAGGCCTTCAAATGTTCTTTCTTACTCACGAAATTCAGCTGGTGAGCCACTTGGAGTACTAGCCAACAATGAACACAATCTCACAAAAAAAAATGTGAAAAGCAAAATAGAACAGCCAGGAACCAACAAGAAATTTAATAATCTCCAGTGCTTCTGCAAAGCCTTCAAGGAGAATATTTGAAGCAACAGAATTTGTCAACTACATAAAAAATCCAATGTTTACAATGTAAAATAAAAACATAAAATAAAAGGCAAAATACTTCTGCAAAACACTAGGAACCGAAATAAAATCTCCATTACCTACAAGCAATCCTTACTCTGGAAAACATTAATATATGCACCGTCATCGAGATTTGATGCAAAACCAATGACAGCGCTCCATCAGTGCACAGTTTCAATGCCTACCACAAATTCAGGCCCACTGCATTAGACAAAGACATTGAAAGTACCATTGTCGTCATAGTCTTAAAGAAAAGAAAAATTCTCTTCTAGGCTTCTTAGACAAGGTAACAACCTGGAACTTCTCCATGCCCATCTCATATTAACAAATCCCCTTACCATACCGTCGCAAACTATAGGACCCACTTTGTGCCTCCTTCAGCACATACCTCATCTCCTACAGAAGCTGTTCAATATCAACCTGAAAACAGGACTTGTGCTGGATGAATGGAGCTCAGTAAAAGTCATCCCCTGCACGAGAGTGGGGCATCAATGGACATTACATCAATACGCCTGACCAGTAATAGATGCAAGGCTATGGAAAGAATTATTACGGAATTAATAAATAAGAATACAGGCAACCTACAAACTGTTGACCTACACCATGTCCCTTAATGAAAGGGGACAACAAGTAAATATCCTAACATATCCTTGCTCTGCCCACCTCTGGGTTATGCATATACAAAATATAAGGGCTAAAAAACTACCATGTAAATGAAAGGCTAGGCTTCTTAAGATCCTCACAGATCAGAACCTGAAGTACTCCTTTAAAGAGGAAGTACTTCACAAGCATAATCTTGCGACTTTTAAGCTCTAGACCTCAGCTACATGGCTTCTGGTAAAGACCTTTCACTACTGTCCTTGCCATTTTCTGGTCAGTCTCTTCCTAGTTCCAGTTCTTGCTGACATGTAACCTCTCAGACTGCACACAGTAGTGTTAGTCAGTTACACTAAAGAAATCACACATGGCATTCCCCCAAAGCCTCTGCAGGCTGAGGGACTAGTGGGGAAACATTAGGAATCTGTAGCTGTGCCGCTTTACTACAGAAGGCAAATTCCCCAGGAAGTACTGGCAGTAAAGAGAGTGGTTTATTTATTTGATACATGCCATTCCCCTATCCACACTGTTTCTCAACAGATGAGGAAGGGGAGAGCTCCTCAACTTGTTTACATACGAAACCATTGTTGCCATGTTGCTTGGGTGGACAGCTACAGCAGCCCGACACAAGGAGTCCCGCTTTCATTCACAAAATGTTAATATGCAAACTATCCTCTGGACACACTTGGACAGTCTGGCCTCGACAGTATCTGTATTCTCAACCTAGGACAGAAGCATCCATGGTGACTGACAATTATCTCAGAGGATTAAGGTTACAAGCAGTTAATGAGCCGTTGATACTTGCATATTATCACAACCAGAATTTGAAGTCACCCTAACTCCTAATACTGTAGGGAAAGCAGTTTATCCTGCACTGGAAAGGGATGTGTAAAGTCCAAATTACTTATCACAACGGTTCTGCAACAGGGACAGGAATAACAACCAAATTCCTCCTTCTGGATAGCATCCTTTAGCCCCATAACTGAATGCAAGAACTGGTTAAGGCATACAGTAGCAGTTTGCCAGTAACAGCAGGTATTCAGGCTTGGGATTAATGTAGTTATTTACATGTTCATTTTTAACCGTTTTATTTTGCTTGAGTTTATTTAGGGCTGAAGTAAGGCGTGCAAGCCATTTTTCTTCCGTGCAGTGATGTATTCTTTTTAAAGTGTGTGTTTTTTTTTTATTTACAGCACTGCAAGACTGTACAGGCGTCGCCTCAAGAATCCACGTGGTTTTTATGCACGTCAACAATTGGTATATCGCTGTTAATTGATTTTCCTACATGAGTATTCAGTAAGAGTAAAGACTATCCTAACGCCATTTGACTGTTTTGACTGTGGAAGTATCTGTGCTTGTTAATGTAATAACTGGTGCATTTCTTCTTCTGCCCTGTTCATTTCATTTTGCATCAAGACGTGGAGATAAAGGACAGTATCAGGGAAGACGAATTTGACAAGTATTCCTGTTCCTGTTTCACACACAAGGTGATACAGTAGTCATTTGGAGTTCACACACCCCTTTTCACTTTACAATACACTTGTTCCACGATAACATCAGGAATTATGCCGGGTTACAATTCTGGATGCGATAATACACAAGTACCAAGCTGTATTTTCTGTAGTCTGACTCATTCAGCCTCCATCGGCCTACTGAGTGACTCTGTGCAAGTCAATTAACCAGGTAATGCTCCGAGGCAACTTGAATGGACTACCTAGAATTGGGGTTTAGACTGTGAAGCCATCATATGAGATGTAACATGCAAGCTCTAAAACTCTTGATCTGAAGTTTCCAAGGATCTGCTAACAGAGACCACTGAATAACTCTCATTTACAACCTGGTAAAGGGAACTGCGTACATCGTTACTGCCATCAGGCCAAGTGCTCTTAGCCATAGTAATACATACAACAACCTAAAACTGAATAATTTCAGAAATCATGTTTTGCAACAGAAGGACCATGTCCAGGAGAAGATGGACTCTGCAGAATAGAGTATCCAGGGTGCAACCTACAAAAATCAGCTTTTGAGAGCCTTGGAAATGGGACAGTGTACAATGTAAAGACTGGAACAGACTCACAACAGACTTTTAAGCAGACATCAGCCTGTTTCATGTTGAAGAAGCTATGAGCCAGTTTTGCAGGTAAGTAAACATTTTCAGCCCTTACAGCCTCTAGTTTATTACAACTACAGACATACACATGTTGACCACTCTAGGGGATTAAGTGAGACTGAATGTGAATGGTTAATGGCCAACTCCTACCTGGAACAGCAGAAACCTCCTGTTTTCGCAATACTTATGCATAGACAGACAAGTTGAAGGTTCAAAGAACACATAGGAATCTCTTCCAGACAGACAGGGAACGGCGGACTGTGGTGTGACCATCTAAATGACTTCCTTTGGAATAAATTAATTCTGGCTGTTCAAGTTTATTATGGCCCTGATGACATCAGTCTTTCTGGTTACTAAAAAGCACCTGACCTTTATTAATTCAATGGGGCTTCTTGAACATTTCTTTTCTTGCTGCACTTTTTTAATTGGGTGGGATAGAAGGTAAGGGGAAAAAAAAAAGAGTGGGGTTGGTGTGAAATATAATTGTACAGCTTTTGGATATTACTACCCTTACTTGCTTTTCCTACATAAGGGCCCTCCAAACCTACAAGTAGAAGGACAGAGAACTCCTGACTGCTGGGCAATGTATCAGGTTTTAGACTACTGTCCCTCCCAAAGGAGAGCCATGCCACACTGCTACTTGTAAAATGTTTCTATCTCAGTCTTGTTGACCATTCAGAAAGTCACCATGTTCACATGCATTCTTTCCCAGGCTGTGGTGGTTTGGTTGCTGTTGGCCATGTTGAAAACAGAACTGGCAAGGGCTGTTGTACCCCACAAAAGGTAAGTTGCAGGGGATGAAATTTAACACCAACAGTAGAAATTATTTTGCCTTATTTTTCCATGGTCACCAGGCAAACTTTAACAAGTGGCTTGAAAAGTTCTGACCTATGAAAGGAATAGTGAGATCACCTTGGTGGCCTCAGTGAAGTCAGTCAGATGCAATCAGGTGTGGTGGTGAGGAGCAATGGTGGAATCTGATGACAAAACCACAGCATCAGCTGAACTGTATGCATATCTCAGGTTGAAATTGCTAACTGATGACACAGTTGCCATCTGCAACTGTATTTTGAGTTTAAGTTGTCCACCTTGCAACTCATAAAATGATTGAATTATTTTAGGTGCTAAATCTTACTGTTGTTATCTTAACACATGTGAGAGAGATGTTATACCCTCAGGGAAGATGTCAAGGTCACATAAATTCACTTCCCACATCTGTCCATGTTGATGGGCATGAGGAATTTGACGTGTCAGTAACTTTTTAAAGGGCAGCTACAGCCACATCAGAATGAGGTCTGACGACTCAGCCCATCAGAACCAGACTTTGGGAGGCCAGCAAATTCTGCCCAGTATTATAGAGGCAAGAGACTTAACACAGTTTTCCCCTGCGGACTTAAATTACTAGTCCAACCATTTTCTCTACAGGAGGGAACAATCAGGAAGAAGGTTGGGAGAGTTTGGAAAAAATCATGTATGTCCTTGTATGGGGAGGTCCAGGGGATCTATGGTTCCTACCACATCTTTCTCATCACTTCAAGTATCTCTCAAATCTGAGGTCATCTGAAGGCTGTGGGGAATCAGCATCCCCTTCATTCTTGATATCAGTGGTGAAAGACAGTCTAAGAGAGTATACCTACTTCTTCCTGCATGTATGCTTATCAGTTCTCAGAGGTGAAGAAGAAGAAACTCAAAATGGTCCATACAGCTAGAAACAAGTGTTTACATTCACCCTTCTACTCTGCTGAGTAAACCGGTAGATAGCCAGGGCTCAGGCAAGGTGGTGTCTGTGGCCTAGGCTAATGCTGCAGGGGTACAGTTACCAATGGCTGTATATGCAAAAATCTCTATCAGTCTTATATAGACAAGAACATCAAAGAAGCATTCAAAGTTAAGGGCATCAACCAATTTTGCCAGAGACAAACTAGCAGACACTGGTACCTACACTGACTAAGCTATCACTCAGTGCACCCTACAACCTAAGCCCCTGATAAAGGGACAGTACAGTTGTGTACTCTTACCATAAATGTAGATGTTAGAGTGTGTTCACTGTTGCAGTCATCACTGTTGGGTTCTTCCTGCTGGCAGGCAGCCCTCGATCGGCCAGCGTCCCAAAGTCTGGGTCCGACATGGGCTGAGGTCGCTCCTTCCCTGACGTCAGGGCGCCAGGGGTATAAAGGCCTCAGCCGACACCATTTTCCTCAGTTTTGCTTGCCCCAGATGTAAGGTGCCCCAAAAACAGAAGGCCAATAGCTTAGTCAGAAGAATAAGCACGCATCAAACTAGAATATAACCAAAAATCACCAGCAAATATACCTCAGAGGAAGAGTAGTGTTAAGGAAACACAGACAGTACTCCTAAAAACAGCAAAAAAGGGGATAGGAGGGAGGGTAACCCAGACTGCAACAGTGAACACACTCGAGCATCTACATTTATGGTAAGAGTACACAACTGTACTATGTTCATTGTGTTTCACTGCTGCAGTCATCACTGTTGGGTTGAATCCCAAAGCTAAGAAAGGGTGGCTGGAGATGGTACAGAAGGGGCAGTAACAAGGCCCTGCAGGACTGCAGAGGCAAAGCCTGCTCTAGATTTAGAGTAGAGAGGGAGGTTGTAGTGCTTAGAAAAGGTATGCACAGAACTCCAAGTAGCAGCTTCTAAGATTTCCTTGGTAGGAACTCCACTGAGGAAGGCTGCTGAAGTAGCAGCAGCTCTGGTAGAATGTGTCCTAATGTTAATAGGAACTGGTTTGCCATGATGACAGTAACAGAACCTGATGCAGTGGGCAATCCACTTAGAAACAGTTTGTTTAGTGATTGCTTTTCCCTGTGATGTAGCAGCATAGGCTACAAGCAATTGGTCAGTTTTCCTAAAAATCTTGGCCCTGTCCAAGTAAAAGCGAAGCTGCCTGTGTATGTCCAAAGAATGTAAAGGTTTCTCTCCTTCATTTTGAGGATTAGGATAGAAAGTAGGTAAATGAATAGTCTAGGCATAAAAGTGGGGTTAGTCCTCAGGGAAACCCTGTCTGGATGAAAAATAATGAAGGGTTCCACAGCCATGAGTGCTTGCAATTCAGAAACTCTTTTGGCAGAGGTTATTGCTAAAAGAAGAGCAGTTTTCCATCATAAAAACTTTAAATCTGTGGTAGCCGCAGGTTCAAAAGGAGGCAGAGTTAGCTTTTCCAAAACATAGTTGAGATCCCAAGCGAGAACTGGAGCTCTTCTAGCGGGCCTTATATTCTTTGTCCCCCGGAGATATTGTTTAAAGTAACGGATGAGAAAAAATTGGAGGATCTGTACTGTAGTGTGCAGAAATAGCAGAGGCATGTATTTTGATAGATGAAAAAGATAGGCCCTTATGTAGCATCTCTGTTAGGTACTGTAAAATCAGAGGAATGTTTGGAACTGTAGTATCAACACTCTGGGCTTGGTTACAAATGCAAAATCTTTTCCATTTTCCTGCATACGATTTCCTGGTGCTGGGCCTTCTAGCTTCAAGAATTACATCCATTACCTGTTTGGTAAGGGTAGAATTGCTTATAGCCCCTGGAGCCGCCAGGCTGCTAGATTCAGAGTTTTGACATGGCTGTGCAGGATCCGGCCGTCTTGTTGGGACAGTAGATGTGGAATTAGTGGTAGAATCCAGGGCAGACCCTGAACCAAGTTCATCAGGGCTGAGTACCAGAATTGTCGAGGCCAGTTGAGAGGCAGTAGAATCATTTTTTGGTTTGTCCTGTTTGATCTTCAGAAGTACCCTTGGTAGAAGAGGCAATGGAGGAAAAGCATACACTGAGAGGTTTTTCCAACTGAATGAGAGGGCATCCACTTTTCCATGCCCGTTCGTGGGGATGCAAAGAGACCTATGTCCGGGCACCCCCATGCCTCTTATCATCCTGAATATCTGAACATCCAACATCCATTCGTGTGGATCCGAGAGGTTTCTGCTTAGACTGTCTGCCAGAGAGTTGTCTCTTCCTGGCAGAAACTGAGCTTGTAAATCTACCTTGTAGGCCAGTGCTGTGTTCCACAGAGTCATGGCCAGTCTGCACAGGGGGTAAGAGTGGGAGCCGCCCTGCTTGTTTATGTACCACATCACTGTAGTGTTGTCTGTCTTATTAGTAATTGCCCCGGTAGAATAAGATCCTTGAAAGCTGTCAAGAGCATTCTGTACAGCTAGCATTGCCTTCAAAATTTATGTGCAGGTGTATTTGGTCCTCTGCCCAGGCACCCTGAAGACATTTCCCTTGCATGTGGGCTCCCCATGCATAGTCCGAAGCATCTGTCGTTAACACTTGATTGGCTGGAGTGGGACAGAAAGGCTTTGCCTTGTTCTGGAGACAGGCCTCGGCCCACCAAAGAAATTCCCACTGGAGGCAAGGCAAAATTGTGATCACTGTTTCCAAACTGTGGCAATGCTGAGACCATACATTCTTGAGGTACCACTGTATTTTCCTCATATGCAGCCTTGCATATGGTATTAGCAAAATGCAGGATGCGATGTAACCCAAGGCCTGCAGAATTTTTCTTGCAGTTGGCAGACTCTTTGAAGCCAGGTTTTTGAAAGAAGCCAGTTGCACTTTTTTGTCTGTTGTCAAGTAAGCCATCTGGGTTGTAGTTCATAGGTTCATACTAGGCTATCTGCCCGAGGGCATTTACAAGCCTAGCCCATAGTTTTGTGGCTTACGCCACCCCTTTAGTATGGGGAACTATACCCATTATTTTGCTGTGCCTCTGTCGAGCAGTGACACTGAGGTAATCCCTGGGGTATATCTGCGATCTCCCATCCATTGGTCAAGATTTCTCTTGAACAAGGCCAGCGAGGTGCTCTGCCTCACATATACCGGGATTTTATTCCACAGCACAGGGAGTCTTTGGGTGATGAATCTATCCCTCCAGCACGTCCTATTAATAGCCGTGTCGAGGTTTAAGTCTCCGCCTTGTGGCTCTGACGGATCTAGATTTTTGAGGTGAAGCATATTCATCAAATCTGGGTTTGACATGGCCTTGTATGTTAGGCAAAGGTCACCTCTGAGCAAGCGTGCGACTGAATAGAGCTGGAGTTCTTTCAGTCGGGCAGCATAGGACAGATGTTGAGACCCTTTATCCTTTTGGTGAGGAACTTTGTGGCCTCTCCAGCTGCTGCAAGTGTCGGGTCAGATACATTCGAATGGGGCATTGTACTCAATCATTGGTCTGATGAGTGATGAGTATAGGGAGACTATGACCTCCCTTGATCTAGATGAGAATCCCTTCATGATAAGGTGGGCAATGTAGAAGGTCTTCCTAACTACTTTAGCTACATGGGTGTCGAATGACAGACTACTATCAACCTGGGTCCCCAGGTCCCTGATAACTTCTTCTGTGCTCAGTGGATTGCCACCTATTTGGTAGCTAGGGGTAACCTTGTTTTTCCCGAAGGGTATGACTATGCATTTTTGGCATTTAACTTTAGGCCATGGCTCTGGCACCAGTTATCCGCTTCTGTGAGACCCTTCTGAAGGATATCTGTGTCAGATGTGTTTTCTACTATGGCCCAGTTTGCAGTCATCTGCAAACTTTGTCAGCCATAACCCTCCTGTGTTTGCTTGTACTGGAAAAGTAGATGCCAAACAAGAGTGGGCCCAGGACTGAGCCCTGTGGTACACCACTTGTGACAGGCTTTGAGTCTGACATGGCGCCAGCAACTCTGACCCTGTGGGTTCTGTCACTCAGCCAGTTTGCAACCCATCTTGTGATGTATGGGTTAACATTTAAGCTGATGAGTTTTTCAATGATACCCGAGTGGGGTATTGTATCAAGGCCTTCGCCAGATCGAGGTAGGCTGTATGGACTGCCTTTCCTCATCAATGGCTTTGGTGACTGTTTCAAAAGTCAACCAAGTTTAGAAGGCATGATCTGCCTTTGACAAAGCCAAACTGGGATGGATCCAAAGTCTGCAAATTCCCTATGTCTTTATTTATGAGGTCCATTATGATCCTCTCCATGGCTTTGCATATAAGGCTTGTCAAGCTAATGGGCCGGTAATTTCCAGGGTCGGTGGAGGCACCGCCTTTGTGAAGTGGGACCACAGTTGCAGTGCGCCACTCCCTGGGTACGTATCCAGAGGTAAGACTATGATTAAACAGCTGTCCTAGTTGTGGGTTTAATTCCTCGTTGAGTTCGTGGAGCACACAGCCGGGGACACCATCAGGTCCCATGGATGCTGTGTTTTTTGCTTTGGAGAGAGCAGTTCTCACTTGGGCGTTGGAGATGTTTGGGGGGCTGCAATCGCTTGGTATAGATATCTCTCCTTTTGGGGGGGAGGGCCCAGGAAAATAATCTGTTGAGTGGGTACCAGGTTTAATTTCTTTAGATTTACTGTAAACCCTAGACACCCGAGCAGATGCTGCACAAAAAACAGATGCTGAAGTAAAGTCTCCTTGTTGTCCGCTTGAATGAGACAATCGTTCAGATAAGGGTATATTTGAATTCCCTTCTGTCTGCAGAATGCCATTACTGGTGCCAAGCACTTGGTAAAGACCCTGGGCGCAGTAGATAAGCCAAAGGGCAGCGCAGAGAACTGGTAATGCTTCGAGCCTGCTTTGAATCTGAGATACCTTCTGCATTTCTACCTTATGCAGGTAAGCTTCTTTCAAGTCCAAAGTCACCATCTAAGCGTTCTTGCTCAGCATAGGCAGCAGCTGCTGCAGAGTGAGCATTTTGAATTTTGGCATTAGTTTTCCTTCCTGGGATCCAAGAAAAGTCTTTTATACCTTGCCCTATTTCTGTGTTTGGTACCAATACTATGGCCCTCATAGCCATGAGGGACTAAATTTGCTTCCGAGCCTCTGCCTATTGATGCTTTGGCAGGTCTAGCCATCCGTTCGATTTTGGCAAGGTATAGAAATGAAACTTGTAACCTCTTAAAACTATGTCCAGAACCCATTTGTCTTGGGTTATGCGGCTCCAATTGTGATAAAAAAAAAAAAAAAAAAAAGAGAAATTTTTCCTCCCAAAGGCGCTTCCAGGAGAGGAGCCCCTGGAGCTAATAAGGGAGAGTCATAAAGACCGTTTCCTGTAAGGTTGTGACCTATCGTTTCCACCCTTGGGAAAAGGAGCACTCCACTGCCTGGTCTCAAAGAGGTCTGGGCCGGTCCTCTTCCTCTGGCATGCCTGTATCTGCCTCTCTGGGATCTGTCTGAGGTCGGAAAGGACCAAGGCTTAGCTGGCCAGTTCCTGCTAAATCTAGGAGGTTGCACCTGTAGAAAATCTTTAACCATCTGCATAGATTTGGCCTTATCTTCCATTTTCTTTAATACCTCCTCGACTTTGGCCCCAAACAAAACATTGTGCTGTAGAGGGGCATCCAACAGTTTGGCCTTAACCTGATCTGGCAAACTTTGCGCCCTTAACCAAGCATGCCTTCTAATAACTGTGCCAGCTGTTGCAGCCCTGCAAGAAGCCTCCAAAGAATCAAAACCACAGTGCAGGGTATGTTTACCCACCTGCTCAATAGCGTGCAATAAATCCTGTAACTCCTTATTTTCTGCACAACCCGAAACAGCTGACATCTTTTGTTTCAACAAAGACAAAAGGTATTGCTGATATTTCAACATATGAAATTGACAATTCAAAGCTCTAATAGACAAAGTAGCAGAAGTATAAACTTTTTTGTCCCATCTTTCCAAGGCTCTGGACTCTCTGTCAGAGGGAATAGGGTTCTTAGCAGAGGCCGCTTTAACACCCCTAGGGCCCTGAGAAATAGTTTCTGGATCAGCTGAAGGATTTTTAAAAAGGAATTTGAGAGAATCTGGAACCCTACAATACCCATCAGGTTTGACAGGAGCAGGAGGAAAAGAATCAGGAGAGAGGGTAGATTCTGTAAAAACATCATCCACAATGTCCAAGACAGGGGGGGATAGCCAGGGGCCTATGCTGGGGGAGAAGAAAATATCTAAGCCTTCTCTTGGAGTCAGAGTATTCCTGCCCTTCCCAGTGGAAATGCTCTCTCATGTCATGCAAAGTTTCCCCAAAAGAATAATCTTCAGGAGGAGAAGCTGAAGGAAGGGATTCTTCAGCATCAGAATCCTCATAAGGAGGAAAGGAATAATCCTGCTGAGAGGAAGCAGCAGAAGAAATTGAAACTTGATCTGATGAATCATAATCTGGCTCTTGCCTAGGCCTTTTGTCAGGAGGGGGATGGGAACCCCTGATCATACTCAACAGGTCTTCGTACATTTTAAGCATCTGTCCCTGAGGTCTAGGGCCCTGAACTGAAGAGGCCTGTGCTTGTTTCTTTGTCTTTGCTGGAGCCTTAGTATTTGTCTTTGTCTTTAAAACTGAAGCCATCTTTACATGAAGCTGTGTAGGCCTGAAATCCCCCTCGGAAGCTGGTGCCTGCACAGCGGCTCCGGACCCATCTGAAGGGGCATTATCCGAAGGTCTGGTCCCTTGAAATTCTGAAGGCCTCATTGGCTCCTCGTGGGAGTCAGTATAGGCAAGTGGTTCAAAAGAGGCGGACGACAGGGGCTGCGAAAGCGCCTCACTGACTACCGACGAACCGGCAACTGGCTCTGGTAGAGAAATGTCGTCCATTTTGGACCTCTGAGGCCTGTCTTTATCTTTGCGTCGTTTATACGCTCCGGCCGGATAAGAATCCGACGACATGTTGTAGTTAAATCTTCTCCCAAAATAATGGAAGGCAAAATCGTACCTGCGCTTAATAGTGCATTGGTTAAATCTAGCACAAAACCTACAACTAGCTACGTCGTGGTCAGGCCTAGGCAAGGGATACAGTAGGAATGAAAATCCTTATGAGGTATTTGCTTCCCACAAGAAGTACAATTATTAACTTTTTCTGACATCGGACTGGAGCAAGAAAAAAGTTTCCCCAACGGGGTACTTAGCTTTAAGAAGAAGTTCCTCAGATAAAATCACCAAAAGTGAAAAGGAGTTGGACGACCAGCACTTGCGAACTGCTTTTCTTCGGGCACTGCGCGGCAAGAAAGACAGAGGAAAATGGTGTCGGCTGAGGCCTTTATACCCCTGGCGCTCTTGACGTCAGGGAAGGAGCGACCTCAGCTGACGTCAGACCCAGACTTTGGGACTCTGGCCAATCGAGGGCTGCCTGCCAGCAGGAAGAACCCAACAGTGATGACTGCAACAGTGAAACATGATGAACATCAGCAAATCCACTGATCCCAGGATGAATATCAAGGACGCCCACACCAAATACTGTAAGGCCGATTCGAAAAAGATCAGTCTTAACAGACAAAATCTACATCAAGTTTGTCCACAAATTCCAGTGATATCAGCTGTAGCTGTACTGCTGTTAAGGCAATGTCAATATCAAAGAAGTGACCTGAAAAGATGCAGTCTCAAAACTGAGATGGCATCCAATGTTGACAAATCTCTCCACCTCAGACCCTGGTGGTTTGAATCCATTATTCTCTCTACCAGCACAGATACGGCAGCCAGCAAGGAGAAAACAAGACTTATCAGAAAGCAGATACTGAAGAGGTGCCTCTATCTGCCCTGGCACAAAAATAGGATGGAACAGCAGACCCACTTGGCTGAACTCTCAAAAAATACCTACATCAGCTTTTCAATGTCAGAAACAGGAACAGAACAGTACCTAAAAGACCTGGCTTATGATGGTCTTGATCTCATAACTATAAAGCTGAAAGTTTTATTCTGAATTGTAATCAGGTTCATTGGTAGGCATTTTGGGTAACTTGGGACACACTAGTATGTAAAGTAGTAGAAATCAATTTTTCCTTCACTCTACATTTCTTATACTCAGGACCAGGAATGAATCCCTAACCATGTCAATCTTCTGCTTCTTCTTATGCCGGAGAAACTCATCCCGGACAGCAACTGTATCAGCCCTGGATATGGAGAAAGACAGCCAAGAGCAGAGCTCAAGCACAAAGCTCTGTTGGGCGTGGGTGCTGACACCTGTTCCATTCTAATCACTTTCAACCATCTCCAACAGTACTCACTGAATGTTTTAAAGATATCTCCAGCACAAAAAATGCTCTTCACCCAAGCAATAAAACATACACAGAATGTTTGCCAGGGTGGTATTTCATTATCACATTTACACCTATGCCAAACCTCATGCAAATAAAATGACTGTACATTTGCATACAGTACGGTTCTGTAAATAATTTTTAATAACTTTGATATAGTTGGTCACATGCTACCTGCTCTCTAGTATTACTACAGTATTTATCATACATGTGCTATTGTATTATTAATGAATTTACTAGGTTTGTCATGTATGTAACACTGCATTTATAATCACTGTGCTATGGTTATATTCTATTCTAAATGTCACAGATCATGGCTGTAAAAGTTCTGCTGACCAGTCCACTTACCCAGTAAACTGAAATAAAACAAAGAAAGAAAGAAATGTCTCCATCATGACAAAACACCTCTAAAACAAACAGTTCAAACGCAATAAATTAATAATAATCCACTGAAAAAACATTGAAAACTACAATAATAAAGTTGCATGCCACAAACTACTGAATACCAAAGAGGATGAGGAGATAAACATATCATAGCCCTAGGGAGGGGCAGCATACCTCTCAGATTTTTGCAGAACTTCCAGATTTTTGCCTCATATTTCCAGTCTATTTCTCATACAATTTGTGGTTTTCTGGCAAATCAGTGAGGATTGAAATCACATTAGACATACATTTGAGTTTCAGGTTTCAGAATTGATATACTGAAAATGCATGCCAACATAAATCCTGTTATTCTGGCAACTTTCTAAGTTTATAAGAGCAATACTTAAAATCTATCCCCCATTACTTTATGCTTTGTCCACATTTCTTTCGTTCATTAAGAGGCATGGGCTGTTGTGTTCAGCAAAAAAAATTTTTGGAAAAAAATAGAAATTAGATATGGAACAACATGAAGTGAAAACAAGTAAAGTGCATGCTAAAACTAGCAGCAAACTAGACAATATTTCTAACAAAATGATGAAAGTTTCATCTAGAAGTCCTGGTCCATTTCTCCAATGCTTTAGATTCTACATATGGTAAGAGAGACTGGAGAGGAAGGTCTTTTACAACACAATATTACATGTGGAAAACGTTCAGATGACAAGCTGCCCAACACCTAAAAGTATTAATCTCACTGCTGAAGATGATGACCCTTACTTATATTTCTTTGCCAGCATAGTGAGCTGATCTCAAAGGATCATTTGCATGCACAGCCCAACTGAATAAGATCACATAAGAAATAAACAAAACATATTTACAGCTACAAGGGTATGCTAAAAATGTACACATATTTCAAAGATGCACGAATATGCTACACATTTAGTTCAATAAGCAGTTCACAATATCAAAACACTGCCTCCCCATTCCAGACCAAGTGCTTTATATTTACTATTTAATGATAACTGGCAGCAAAAGTCTTACTTTATTTCACCTTTAAAGTTTGGTTATGCATATTTCCTTGTGTAAGTATTGTATAAACATACATAACTTCTTTCAATGACTTCCCAACAGAGTATTGCCTTTGCAAGATTTCTCAACAAAAACATTTACACTTCTTCAGCAAGTTTTCATACAGTTTCCTTTTAATAAGCTATTTTCACCCCAGTTATACTCACTACTAATACGCAATGCAAAATTTTCCTTTTTGCTCCACATACTCATAAATCACCAATGATATGTTCATGTCTACTGTTCATTTCATGCTTAACCACAACTACAGCGGATAACTTAATCCTCTTTGCTATTTATACAGTCATCCAAAGACTGCCTACCAAAGCGGAGAGTTTTTGGTCAGTTTTTATATTTTCTTGACGTTCCTGTCCTTTCCTTTCTTCCAGTCTGTAGTATAACCCTCCATTTTACATAGTTAACTCTCCATCCATCCTTCAAAACTCAGCCATAAATGACTGCTCAGAAGACAAGATGCCCAAGCTGGATGGTCTTAATTAATACTTAACTTTGTACGACATTTTGTCATCTTCCTCAAGATGCAACCATTCCTTGTACCCTGTAAATAAATAGTGCTTTTCAGTATCACAGCTCTTAAAGACAAGCTGGTAGTATTGCCATAATTTTCTCCATTCTGTCACCATTCCCCACTCCAATTACTACTAATACTACCCAGGGAGTCAATCCTATGCAATATTAAGAGTTAACAGCATAAAAAAATATTTGCCTGTACTGTCTGCTCCACCAGCCACATCCAAAAATGCTGCTGCTGACACTTGCTCCTGGCTTGCTTCAACCACCAAAGGAAAACTAATAGTGCTTGGTGATTTTAATAATGGATGGAAACTGATCTTACTCAGTTGAGCCCACCCCACAACTGCCAAAGAACAGTCAACAAATATATCGTTGAGAATGCTCTAGACTGGATTCTAATTTCCCTGCCTAAAAACAGGCAAGATGCGAGTGTGATATTAACCTACCTGCCCTCTCAACCCATCACGAACACTGAGAAAAAGAAATAAAGAAACAGCACTATTCCATGATTAGAAACATCAGTGCTTTTATCTATCCATCCATTCAACCTTTGTTGAAGAGGTTAGTTTCATCAGGTTAGTGACCTCTCTTCAGAGGTGAACCAAGGTGGTATTCACACTATTAGGGGACATTTTGGTCAGGGCACGAAAGAACTTTTCCTACTCTTTTCATATGTGCCATGGGATCTTTTACATCCATCTGAGCTACCATCACCTCAAGCAGATGAGATCTTAAGTTTCCATCTCATCCAAACGACAGACTACACACTATCTACTATCCTTCAGTCATGAACCTGACAAGTCAACCAGTTTCTTCTTTACTTCCTTGACCTGGACTAGCTGAACTTTAACTGCACTGTTTTCTCCATCACAGACTCAATGGTACCCACTAGAAGAAAACTAGATCCAAGTCTCTCTCTCTTCAGAATAAGCTGTGAAGTCACAGATCTCATTACTCAGAGTAAGCCTGGAAACAGTACTATGTTAATAAATCCAACCAGAATTTTCAAACCTTACAGGAACTTCTGAGAAAAGTAAAATCCAGCCTTTACAGCAGCAAACAGGACTTTCATAAATTCCAAATTAGATCTTGTCACAACATAGAACAATTCTGGCATGGACTACAAAATTAATCGATGATGAAAGAAACAAATTAATTAGTCTAATCCTGTACCTCAAGCAGCAGCTAAACATTTGGGATAAGTTTTCATTACTGCATTTCCCGGATCATCTGGAACTGTCACCTACAATAACAGCTCCTGAACCCTGATGGAGTTCACTGCCATTCCAGCAATTTACATCCATCAGCTGCTTGAATAAAATGTGATGATCTGCTGATCTGATTTCCCCACAGCACCTAAAACATGCTCGTTTCCCTCATGATTAACTGCTCTGTTAACAATCGCCGTGTCCCTACCATCACAAAAAGGTCTTTACATCTTTATTTAAATGCCAATGCCCAATTTATCTCATTCAGTGCTGTGGCAGCCAGAAACTAGGCTGGCACTTAATGGCTACAAGGCAGAGAAAACCAGTTCTGGACTAGACACCAGTATGGCACAAAGCAAGACCCACGTGCAAAAAAAAAATAAATAAATAAAATACCTCACAAATCCCACACAACTACAAGTAATTTGAAGGATTATCAATTCACCTATATATCTGATGTTTTGGGATGTTATAGGAAGCTGCAATACTCAGCAGAAATCCATGCGGACATGCAAACGTCACAAAGAAGGCTCCAATCAGCAATTAAACAAGAAAGAGCAGTAAAGCAGCAACAATAAGTAATGCACAACTGTGCTACTCACGGAAACACACACTTGTATACAAAACTTTAACCTACTGTTATATACTGTCAACTGTAAAGAATTCAAATATACCTATAACAATCTCTACACCACACAGAATTACTTCTTTGACTCTCAACCCAGATAATGTTAAGTCACAGAACAGAATCTGCATAGATTACCTTAAATTCAAACAATTTTTCTACAACCACAAATCCACCAAAGAAACTTCATAACAGCAATGCTTCTGGACCTGTAAAAAGCTTGTGTCATGGTCAGATGCATTCTACTTTAGAAAAAAAATAAACAAAAACTACCAAGTGTGCTATTTATTAGCAAAACTGATTTCAGTTCATGCTTTCTATTTAATAGGGCCTTTGATCACAGTCTGTCCCTGAAGGTTACCACAAAAGTTCTGTCCTTTGACCACTGCTTTTCACTTTCTTTGCCAGTTGCATGTTCTTATCTGGAGAAGCAGATCATACAACTTGCAGAAAACCCAACACTGCTGTTAGCATTTTCATGCGCATGCAAGCTACTAATGAGCTGTTTCCTGTATTCAAAGGCAAGGATTTGATTCCTTCTACTTGTGTTTGCTTACTGTGGGACTCATAGCAACTCATTTAGTCAGACAGGGTTCTTGGATCAACTGTGTCCAATGGGCTTAATCATTTAAAAAATGTGCAAACTACAAAAACAAAAATGGATACTGGCAGCAATCTTCAGCTATGTATGATCATTTGCAAATCTGGCTCAAAAACTATAAGAAAAGTCATGCGTGCACTGTTAAGTTTAATACAGCCTCTAAATAACCAGCTTCAAATCTAGTTATTTATTTATTTTATTTATTTTACATTTGTTTACCGGGCTAGTCCAACTGGATATATTTCCATTTTCAGCAGAGGCCCGGGGAGAAAAGCTCCACATTAAGGTTAATACAAACAAGTCATTAAATAAAAAAGCAAAATGGTTAGTAAAACAAATACATACAGAAATTAAGTTGCAAACAAAAATATATAGGAGAAAGTTTATGCTAGGAGGGACATTTTACTTCTATTTACAGTATAGGAATAGGGGAGTTGTACTTTAGTAGGACATTCATAAAGAGTAAATATATATAAGCAATTAAAAGATGCAACCATCTAGCTTTGTTAATTAAATTGAAACAGAGACTAATTAACAAAGGTATTTTGAGCTAGTTCTTCAGAAGGGAGAGAGTAGGAGGAGGAAGAGAAGGTAAAGCTCATAAGTAGAATCATAAGATTAGTCAGGATTGATGCATGGGCATAGCCAGAGTGTTTTGTTTTTGTTTAAAGAGGAAGGGTGATGACGTAGTACTTAGAGTGGTAGGTAGTGAGTTCCAGTGTTTACCTATGGTGTTAGAAAAAAGTGAATCGCCTGCAGTGTTATTGGACTTAGTTAGCTTCACAAGAGGTTTATTAGAGGAGCGTAGTGAATTTAGATTAGAATAGGGAGAAATAAGATCAGAAAGTATGGGGGTATTTTCCGGTTTGTGAAATAACCTGTGAATAAAGGTAAGTTGGGAGAGTAATAGTGTATTTTTCAGTTCTAGCCAGTTTAGTTGTAATAGATTATGACAGTGGTGAGTTCTAAATGGATTTCCAGTAGCAAATCTAGCAATGCTATTATATGCATTTGCTAGTTTAGTAAGGTTTTTTTTCTTTAAGTTAGTGTATATGGGAGAGGCATAAAGAAGAGTGGAAATAAGATGAGATTGAGCGAGTGTAATTTTAGCCTGTGGGGCTAGAAAGGTTTTAATTCTAAATAAGGAGCCAAGTTTTCTATTTACGGTTTTGATAGTGTTATTAATGTGGTTATCAAAAGTGAGGTTGTTGTCAATTGTAATACCTAACAGTTTTGTGGTAGAGTCAGGGACTATGTGTGTACCATTATTAGAGGTAATAGAGAAGTCTAAGAGGGGGGACTTACTATTGGGTCTGAAAAGCAGGAGTTTGGTTTTATTGGCATTTAAAAGTAGGCAGCGTTTCAAGAACCATGCCTCAACTGTGGTAAATATGTTTTGTGTTAGGGTTTGTAGTTCAGAGGAGGTATTAGCAGAGCAGATAAGAGTTGAGTCGTCTGCATATTGAATACATGTAGCTTGAGGTATTGCTACATGTAAGTCATTTATGAATAAAGAGAAAAGGAGGGGACCTAGGATGGAATCTTGTGGTACTCCAAGAGTGACTGGCAGAAGAGATGAAAGTGTGTTTTCCCAGAGAACAGCCTGTTGCCTGTTACTAAGGTAGGAGGTAAACCATTGAACCGCTTTGGTATCTAGTGAGAGAGATTCAAGGGTTTTTAGGAGCAGATGGTGGTTTACCATGTCAAAGGCTTTTGACAGGTCTAAGAAGAGTGCAGATGTTAGGATACTATTATTGCGGTTTCTATTGATACACTCGGTAAATGATATGAGAGCTGTGGTAGTGCTATGAAATGGCCTAAAGCCATGTTGGCAGTTAGCTAGTAAATTGAATTGAGTTAAGTGGTGCATTAGCTGATGATGAATACATTTCTCCATTATTTTTGCTAGGGGAGATAGGAGAGCTATAGGTCTATAGTTAGAATACTCTTTTGAGCTGCCTCCTTTATGTAAAGGGATTATGTGGGAAACTTTCCAGATAGCAGGGATGGTTCTATTTATAAGGAGGGATATAGGATAAGCTACTGCTTTGACCACTTTTTGAAGGTATTCAGATGGTAACTGATCTGCAGATGGGGTACAGGGTTGGAGTTTTAGGATGAGTTTCAGGATGTAGGAAGTAGAGATAGGTTTGATCACAAAATATACAACAGTTCCTCCGCTGAGTTGTATGTGCCAGCTCTACACAAAGCTCTAACACCAAAAAATTTAACAAAGACTTGATATCCTTTACTGATGCAAACTGCTTGACAATCTATGCAGCAGCAACATGATGGGCATTTTTACTAATCAGTCATTTATATGCCTCATCCATCTTAAACCAACCTATGCTCCTTGCAATTTTCTTCCCTGGATAAAAAGCTGTAACAGAAAGCCTAGATTTGCAATTGAATATCCTTTAAAATCTCACCAATGTATAACTGTACATCTCCCAAAATGGATCTATGTCAGCTGAGTTTTTGGAAACTTGATCATATTGTCTCGTCTGTATGAACTTTGAGTTTCTGAAAACATATTCAAAAAAAAATCTACCTTTTTTTTTTTTTACATTTTTGCAGGGGGCAAGCTCCTCTGCACCCCCACACCTCCTGAAAATTATATATACCAACCCAGAGATCATACCAGAATGAACAGGGTAAATTTCCCAATCCTCACTGTATCTCGAGTTCCATTCAAAAGATTTGAGTTTTCAAAAACTCATAGTCTCGACCATATGAATTTCGAGTTTCTGAAAACTCGATCAGCTGACAGGCATACCTCCTAAGACACTGCAGTGGCCTGAATTGTCTCATTTCCTAAACATACTACTATTAGGATGTGCATACTCCATTTTACAGTATCCAAATAAATGCTTTTCAACTCAAACTCTATGTAAAATGGTACACATCAACCAGAAATCCACTATGCACGCAGACTTCATTTACATTAAACCAGCATGGTAACTAACTCTTCTCTGCTGCAGGCTCTAAAATATGAACATCATTCTAACTAAACTGCTATGGTGACCAAATCTCAATATCTAAACTATGCTCAGTGTTGTGCTTACAAGTCATCAACCCCCTCTCACTTTTCTATTCAAGAACTCCTCGAGTAAATGGAGTCAAAACAGACTTGCAACTGCAACACTGTAATAGTGTTGGAATCTGGGCAGCTCCTGTGGAGTAGAGGGATAAAAGCCCTGACTACAGCCCAGTCGACCTGGGTTTGATTACCAGCTACGACAACTGACAGAGCATCAGGGAGGATCAGTGTGCACATCCTAGGTGGAGGGTGATGTATGGTCGGGGCATATACAACAACAGGAGCTTTATGGCAGAGACTGGGAAGCCAACTGCAATGTGCTAAGCCAAAGGGGTGGGCAATGGAGTGGAGCAGTCTGCCCACTGCACATCAACTGAGGCCAACCACAACATGCATGTTGAGGAGAAATGGGGGTAGGCTTAAAGTTGAAGCCCCACCCCAAGTGGATGGGAAGGCAGTGATACTCCACCCCACCCCGGACGCCATAAGGATCTATGCTGGCCCTGATGTCAAATTAGGTAGTAGTCAATTTAGTTAGTAGTCAACTACTTTATAGAAGCCATACAAATTCTAGCTAATACTCTACCACCCACTAGCTCCCTCCCACCTAATACCACAACAAATTCAATTCCTTCTTTTCGCATACAACCAGTACCTACATCCCTCATTTTTAACCTCCTTCAAAAACTCAAGCCATGTACCCCTTCTGCTGACTGTATACCAGCAGAATACCTGCAAATTGCAGCTAAAGTCATTGCCTACCCTATTTCTATCCTTATTAATAGAACTATTTCAGAAAGTAAAATCCCTCTTATATGGAAGGTCTCACATCATTCCTTTACATAAAGGTGGGATATCAACTGACATTTCCAACTTTAGACCAATTGCCCTACTCTCTCCTATAGCTAAAATAATGGAAAAATGTATCCATCAACAACTACTTGACCACCTTCTCCACAACTTACTTTCCAACTGTCAACATGGTTTCAGACCATTCCATAGTACCTCAACAGTCCTGCTATCCTTTTCTGACTGTATAAACAAAAATCATAGCAATAACTCTCTTTCCTCAGCTTTGTTTATCGACCTTTCAAAAGCCTTTGATATGGTCAACCATAATCTGCTTATGGAGGTATTAAAAGCCCATTCACTGGACGCCCAGGCGTTACTTTGGTTTAAATCCTATTTAGACAACAGTCATCAAGCAGTCCTTTGGGACAATATGCTGTCAACTCCCCTCCCCGTAATCCTTGGAGTACCTCAAGGCTCTATCCTAGGCCCACTTCTCTTTTCAATGTTTATTAATGACCTAAATACTAAAATTCCTCAAGCCACTTGCATACAATATGCTGATGATTCTACTTTAATCTGCTCTGCTAGATCCCCAACCACACTCCAGACCCTCACCCAGTCTGTATTTCATACTGTTGAAAATTGGTTCATGCAACACTGCCTCCTCCTGAACGCCAAAAAAACAAAATTATTACTCTTTACTCCTACTCTAAAATCACCACAATTTCATTTTACTATAACCTCTAGCAATGGAACCACTATATCCCCCGATACCACAACCTGTCTCCTGGGCATAACCACAGACAACAACCTTTGCTATGACGATCACATCAACACTACCATAAAATCTGTCAACAAAAAACTAGGTTCCCTGTATAGGTTCATAGGTTAGTACTAGGCTAACTGCCCTTGCGAGCCATTTTAAGCCTAGCCAATTATCCCCTCTGAGATTCAAACCCTGCACCTTGTGTTTGTAAAGCAAACACCTTAACCATTAGGCCACCCTCCCAACCTTATATAGATATTGTATAGAATCAAACCCTTCCTTACACCTACAGCCAGAACCACTATAGGTCAAACTCATCTGATCTCTACCCTGTTTTATGCTTCTGCCATTTATTTATACTAACCTTTCTAAAAACAACCTTAACAAACTTGCCACTAGCTATAATAACATAGCCAGATTCGCTACCGGCAACCCTTTTAGAACACATCACTGTCTCTACCTCAAAACAATTGGGATGGTTAGAACTGCAGCACCAACTACTCTGTCATCAACTTACTATAACCCAAAAGACACTTTACCACCCTAATAATACCCCAGTCCTCACAAATCTGTCTACCCTTTACAAAAACCTTACAACTCTTTGCTCAGCCGATAAGCTTCTAGTTTCTACTATTAAATCTAAAAACAAAGCTGGAGACTCACTTTTCACTAACACAGTTGGGCAAGGCCTGGAACCAGCTTCCAAGTGAACTTTCTACTCTCTCTTCCACACATCTTTTTAAAAAACATCTCAAAGCACATTTTAAAACTGACTGGCTCTGTCCCTGCACAAACCCTGACTGATTTTCCTCCTTACTCATTCCTGCTCTCCCTTTTAATTCACCTCTTCAGTGTATTATATCACTCAAATATTTCAATGTCCTTTTTGCTGTACTACGTTTCCTATAAAAAAAAAAAAAAAAAAAAAAAAACTTGTTTTTGTTTATTCTGTATTTGTTCCTAGTTCATTCCCTTCTAAATACCTCAGAACACAATGGCATTGTTTTTTCTTTTTCTCTTTCACAAATATTGCAATACTGTTATTATCTGTACTTGATGATAGCTTTTTATATTAATATTGTATAATAATGTTTTTTTTTTCTTTTGCTTGGAGCTTTTCTCCCCCGGGCCTATACTGAAAACGGACATGTATCCAGTTAGACTAGCCCGGTCAACAAATGTAAATAAATAAATAAATAAATAAATAAATAAATAAAAATAGTCCAGGAGATGACTAAAGGGGCATAGATACTGGCCTCTGGGGTGGCTCTCAGGATGACTACAGGGGTGAAAATTGAAACAGCATTTTTTTTTTGCATTCTATCAAATAATGCATTTTCCAGTTTAACTGCTACCAAGTTCAAATGCGTCTTTTAAATCTGTGTTACTATAGTGATGTTGACTTTGCCCATCTACACAGAGTTGTTGTAAAGCCACTGCATACTGTTATTTTTTATGACAGTTTCTGAATGCTGAAAAGAAATGGCTTATAGTCACTAAGAATTTTCCCATTTAAAAACATCAACAAATAATGAATTAGTAAATGCAGTAAAAAGCTGAAAATAACTTCTACAGGGAAAAAACCCTTCCACATTCCTAAGTGCTCTTTAATTAGTAAACCCAAAGCTCAATGCACTTTGGGGCAAAAAAGCAAGTCAATTATGTACATTTGACTATAGTGACCATTTTTGTTTGCTCTGTGATCAGTCTAACAGGTCTCCATCTGCTAATACACATGCAAGGAAATATTGAAAAAACAAGCAAACAGGGCCATTAAACATCTTTAGGAGAACCCTGCAGTTTCTAGTTATTTTATTTATCATGTGGTGACTAGGTTGGTAAAGTGATTATATATATAAAAAAAAAAACTTTAACAGCCTTACACCCATGACTAAGAAATGCAAGGCACAAGACAACAGAAGACACATAAGTTATGCATTTTTTTCAAGCAGTATAACTACAAACAAGATGACTACAAGAATGAAAGTTCAGTAACTGGCAGGTTTTACACCACAGAAACAATAAAACAATACATGTAAAATAAGCCAGAGGTTACCAAGTTGTAAGCAAACTAACTCTATAGATATCTTCACTGCATGCTGACAAGTGATGTGTTTGCTGTATTTTTCTTTTATTTGAGATGAGTCCTTAAGAATATTTGCAAGAATGTTTTAAATAAAATAAGACAGGATGATGCAGTGTTCTACTCAGTCATTGATGCTGCTAGAGCTGTACAGTCTCAGGTTAAGATGTCTGTACAGAATGGCTCAACGTACAACTGCACTGTGTTCAAAAATATCTGAGAAATACCTAAACAGCAAAATGTGCCATTACTGCATTAAAAAAAAAGGGTTTTACAGGGAAACGGAAGGCCAGAAGCAAATTAATTAATCCTCTGGAAATAGGAACAGTAAACCTGCAACTCACAGCAATGAACAGCACAGAGTGTAATGAAAGATCAAAACACAAGCACAAGTCACTGCATGAAACAATGCACCATTCTGTATGTTAAATATAAGAAACCACGGGGCATGACAAATGGCAACAAAATCAGGACAGTCTCTTCTTTTCTGGTTAAGTGATACACTTTTCACTGGTGCAGCATTTTTCTGTTACTGCTGAACTTTAGTCTTGCTTTGAAAATCTAAACCTATGACAGCATTTGTTTTGATATTAAAAGACTGCATCTTTCATTCATAAGTAATTAGCATCCATACTTCTACATACAAACCTATGCACTGGCAAAACACTGCCATTTACAAAAGAGCAATGAATCCTGAACTTTGCTACAGTGTTAAAGAAATAATTTTTCCTGTTTTCCAATCCAAAATCTGTCACTATTATTTACCATAAAAAATATTCCTGGGAGTGTTTCATTCTCTCCTCTACGTAATCAGCACTTTCACACTCACTGCTACAACACAGAAGACATAAGAAGTAGCATAAAGTAGGAAATAGGTGTTTATTAACAAGTTTATAAAAAAAAAAAAAAAAAAAAACATTTTTAAAACACCAACATAATAAGGTGGCACCGGTTGTTAACTTTATGATGTGTGAGGGGGATAAAATGCTTCATAAATTTTAAACTACACTGACATCACAGTTTCAAGACACAAATTTTACTTTTACACATTCAGATAAAATCATTGTTATCTCATGACATACATGATGGCAAAAAGGGTGCTCCTGCGAGATGACCCATACTCAGAATTTTCAGCTCACCCTAAAACTTCAGCATGAAACTGCACAGTCTCCTCTCCCACCTAGCTCTTCACGAAAACAGCTCTGACCATCTTACAGGGTACAGGATGCACCATTGTTCAACATCACCCCAGTTACATCAACCCACTTAGCAGGATATAAACAAGCACAAACACAAAACATCCAATGAGGAAAAAAAATATACTATTATGACATGCCAAATAACCATAGTGCAGGTAAAAATTAAGAAAGCCTGTTGTGAAAGACAGAAAGCGAAATGACAAAATGTGATAAAAGTAGTTCTCCACCAAAATGTGCCAGATTATAACTGCAGTATGGTCTCACAGAGAAATATAATGTCTACCATTTAACAGTTTCAACATAAAAACATATCCTTAACCGAAAGATAAGTTTGTGACTGTGCATGTACATCACTAATTATTTTTAGCCCTGAAATATATTACCTGCACACACCATGGGCACGGAATGCCAGTGGCACACGGTCTCATCTATCTAAGGGATTTAACTGGCAGTAATACTTCAGGGCGTGGAACACAATTTTCATGCAACCACACCTCCAGATAAGAAGCTCAACTCTTTTAATTACAATTCTGCATTCCCCATCCAAGCCAAGAAACATGAAAGAAAAATTAAACACTCGAGAGTACAGTCACAATGACAATTAATGCACCCAATAAAAATGAAGCAAAATCAAAAAATTAAACATTCTGTCAAGATAGTGTAGATGCAATGGGGAGTTCAAGTACCAAAGAAACAAAAGAAGAGACAACTGTGACACCTACACATGGGCTTTCTTAACCACTGCAATCATTAGTTTAGCTACAGAATAGGCTGGGGAATTACAGTAATTAATATCAAAGCAACAAATTTTGTAACAGCTGTTCATGCAAATAGGATAATGTACAGCAAGCATGCATACAACTCTTAACTGCTTAATAAAGAAAAAAATGAATGGGAAAAAGTACTGAACCTTTTCAGAGGCATAATTTCACAAGCCATAGAAATGGTGAAGAAGTTTAAAGCCTCTATATTTTTATTTACCGCCTGCCCAGTATCAAAGCTGATATCGTTACTTTTAGCAAAGGAAAAAATAAGCCACAACAGTATAAGAAATACTGCAACGTAATTACAGATCGGGAACTGAAGCACTGCAGCTGATAAACTACTGAACACGCCTTTGTGATATTCACAAATTACACTGCTGGGGCGTGCATTACGTGGTCCGGAGCTCCTCTACTCTGATGGGCTGCAGTGCACTTTGACCCCTTTTCCATGGCAGCTACAAAACATGCAGCCAATCAGGAAAAGCACTTTTAGGGCTCTGAGTATTTGCTACTGCCTCCTCCTTCACACCCCAATTAAAGCGTCTCTTTTGTAATTCTACGCCTTCAAAGAAAGGCTGCAACCAGTCTGTCTCACAGCGTGGGACATTGTTGTTTTTAGATTGTCCTATCCTCGTAGCTTCCAAGCAGTCAAAATAAATGTGTGACACAAACTAAATAGCAGCACTTTCGTTTTACTGATTGGTGTGATTCTAAAATCTGCACAATTCTGTTTACCATGATAATTAATACTAGATAGTGTGTGAGTTTTCATAAGATAGTACAAAGCGACATGACTTTGACGCAGACGTACTCAAAGTACGTCCTCAGTGTTCCATGGACCACAGTAGCATGATGTACTTTTTGGTCTGCACATGCTCGTGTCCGGCACGTAGCTCTCGTTTAAATAGCGTGCGTGAAGTGACAGGAGGTGGAGATCGTCCGACTACTTAGTAACTGTCTGCCTTCTGTACTGCAAACTGATGACGCAGCACATTTACTTGTCAGCACTACATTAGGTGTGCATATGACGGGCTACTGGCAAAGCCCATTATCACTAGGAAACTAGGACAGCATTCTGATCCTTAAACACAACAGCCCATATTACTTTAAGGGCTGGATTTGTTAATGGCAAAGGCCTAGTACTGCTGTGCTTATTTCTCACTCATGATGCATACTGCAGCAGTGTCAGTATTATGCCAGTACCGCACATTACAATAATTATATGATACGCATACGATACAAATCAAGTCTTTATTTACATGCCTTCTGAAATTCACATGCTACAGACAGAGTTACATTGTCAACTGTTTATATCGTACGCTCTATCTAAGGAATGTGTTATTTGAAAATAACATTTAGTTTGCATGTGCTTGATTTACTAATCTAGCTAGACGTACTAAAGCTACAGCCTAATTGCAAAGGGACACAGTTTACAAAGAAGTAAAACAGATCAAATTGAGTACATAGATAAATGCACTTCTTTGTACATTTTAAAAACTATATACATAATCACGAAAACAGAAAAAAAAAACACCTCTGCTCCACATAATTATTGTGGAGTTTTCTCCCTGCTCAATATACTTGTTCTGTGTGTAAACATATCTTTCTATGTATATTGTGGAGCTTTTCTCCCTGGGCCTCCACTGAAAATAGGCTCATTCTTGGCCCAGTGGCCTTTCCCAGTTAACAACTGCAATAAATAAAATAATAAATAAAAACAATTTACTGTATTTAAATATATGTTCTACAACAAGATCTCATTTATACTAACTACATGTATTTGAATACATATTGATGGAAAAAAATACGCCAACACTTAAGACAATTTGATAGACTGACTAGTTTCAAACAAAATTACCAAGGGTTTCAGGAAAAAAAAACAGAGGTCCTGTAAATGTTTTAACCATGCCATTTAGTACTACAGCATTATGATTTTATATACATCACAATCCTGAATTTCAGAAAACTTCATAATCTGGAAGCCCAAAGTCCTGAATCCCAAAAGGCTAAAAACACACAGGATACATATACTGATAACTGAGAACACAAACCAGATTACATTCCACCAAATATAAGGAGGGGGACAAGCCACCCTGCACCTCCATGTGGGGGGCTGTCCCCCACCCTCTGCTACTTAAATATATCAACTCCGAGACTGCACTTCACTACACTATCATGAGTTATGTTGTAGTATGGCAAGTTAAAAGGGAATGTTACTAAGGTTACAACAGGTAGTCATGAACATGTGATGGTATGTTTGCCATTTTTTTCTGTGGAGTGCAATCTTTGAATTTATATATTTAATTAGCAGGGGGAGTGGGGGGTGCAGGGGGGCTTGCCCCTTTGCCTCTACTTGGTGAAAAGTGCTATCTTTTGTCTTGCATGTGCTTCTCTGTGTCCTTGTATTGGAATAGTGTCATACTTTGTGTCCTGTATATTTTCAGTACTTTGTGATTCAGATTTTTGAATTTTCAGGATTTTGGGTTCCAGATTATGAAGTTCAGGATTGTGATATTTCAGTATTCTGAAGTGAAACCATATATATATATATATATATATATATATATATGCACCTCTATGAAACAATGAAATGAAAAACTATTCTCAACCAAAATAGGCTACTGCTTTCAAATGTTGCAACTATTGCTAATACTAGTTATGATTCCTGTATATTTTAAATGTGCTTGTGACAGTGCTTATTTGATCTCTGTGTACTTTATATTACTGTACAATGTATTTGTGTAATACTTTGTGGATGTACTTGTCTAAACATCGCATGGTTTTCTCTGGCCTTTATGGCTTGGGTTGTGGTTGAAAACAGTCCTTGCACCAGTTTACGTATCCACTAAATGCAAAATAAATAAATGAATACATTTATACAAACATATGGATATTATAAGAACACAATATGAATGTTTTAGCAAAAGTACTGCCTATGTGAATGACTTGTTTTTTTGTATTTTGCATACACAGTGAAATGATGCATATCTTGTATGCTATGTATGCCATATGGCCCAAATCAAGGATGAAAAATGTCCCTCAGACTAGCAGAATTCTCTGACAAATAGAAGGATGAAGAGATGGACATACAGATAAAGTGCTGTTACTTGCTGCTATATTTGTTGCCACAGATTAACCTGAAAATGTCCACTGAATTTGTACCTACAAGGTTACAGTGGTGGTGCAGCGGTAGCATTGTCGCCTCACAACAAAAGATTCTCCCGTTCGATTCTCGTCTGGAGCGCCTTTTGTGTGGAGTCTGCATGTCCTCCCCGCGGTTGAATGGCATTCGAAAGACATGCATGGATGGGCGTGCCTTCGTTGAAGGTTGGGTGTCGAGCTGGCACCTCGACACTGTGAAAATCTACTGCCAATCATTAGCAGACCGGAGTTCTGCTGTGGCAACCCCTAACTGGGAAAAGCCGAAAGAACAACAACATGGTTACAGTGATAGTTATATAAAATACTCTTCAATTTATGGAACTATAGTGTTTACTCTTTGTAGGTGTAGCTTTATTACCTGTCCCTTTTTCACAAAACTATCCTGATTTTGGCAGGCGCATCTTACAAACATAAGAAATGTGGCAAATGTCCTGATATTTTAGAAGAAAAAAAAAATTCTTATTTCCCTGTAAATGTTACAGAACACAATGTTACTGTATTTAAACCCCCTTAATACAGCAATAAAAGAATATAAACTACAATTCTACAGTAACAGAGCCTTTATATTAATAATGTGTAAAACTAATTTTTTACTTTGCTTAAGGTTATAGTTTATTCTGCAGAATCTTGTGTTCCAGTATGAAATGTCCCACTTTGGTTATCTGAAAACCACTGTTAGTATGCAGAGGGTACAAGGGCGCAGTCCTTTGGGTGCTAGTGAATCGTAGTGCATTTTCTCTACATCAATTGCCCATCCTGAGATGTAAAGATCTTAGTGCACTGACCAGAGCCGGATCATGGTCATCTGGGGCCCTACACACACATACAGTGACCCATTACTTGGCTGTTCAAACCTTTCTCCCCATTTACCATAAACACTGTTTAAACCTGTCATCAGTGTGCATATTGTTTTCTTCTTTGATTTTACAATGATTACAGAGATTTAGTTTAAAGTCCTTGTTTCACATTTTATAGCCCAATTTGCTAAACAAAACAATTTCACTTGAAAACAGCACGAGCAACAGTAAATTCATTAAAACTGCATCTTAACAGTGACTGATTAGGTGTACATTTATATCCACAGACATTCCCAAACCCAGCAACTATAGCTACTGCATCGTTCTCAGATGTCTGTGTCAAAAAATTAATATTAATAATGACAACACACAAATACACAGTAGTCAATGTATTCCAAATTAACACACACACACACACACACAATCCTGCAAAGCCAGATTAAATAAAGGCCGTTTAAAAATGACTAGATGATAAGAGCTATGAGCATAAGGTACTTTCATCCACTGAGATGCCACCACTTCCCACCCCCACCAGCAGTTATAGGCACTTCGTTGACTGTTGTACATCCCTTATTGGTCTGAAGAAATAAATTACACACACTTTACTGATAGGTTTGGATGAAATACATGAAACTATATAAAGATCATTTGCATCATACAATAAGATCCAGCCATGTATAGTACAGTTCAAATAGAAGAGTTATTTATGAGAGCATAAGAAATGTTAACCACCTGATAAAAACATGCTAAGTCAATATGCACAATCTCTGCAGAAGTAAAAGTCAACTGAATAAACTCCACATTAAAGATAACTTTTACTAATGCAGATGTTGTTGCTGGCAAACAAATTTGCATTTCAATGCTTCATCTACAAATGCAGTGCCTGCTGCCCCTGAAGAATAAATTGCTTGTGCTGCATTAATAAATTGGTGCATGCTGCTGATATTGCCATAAAATTTCATGAACTAGATCAGCTATGCCATAAGGAATGGCTGTTAAACAATGATAGGTTCATTGCTACTAGGCATGCAGTCCTAGAGACCATTAAGGACCTTTGTCCAAATTCCCAGTTCCCAACTGCACCAAAGTAGTGTCTGGTTCGTGACTTGCTCAATGTCACACAGTAGGTGAATTAAGATGGAAAGATCCAAATCTACCCCTGCCATAAGAAGCAGCTCATTAATAAAACAGAGCTGTAGCCCTCTGCGCTAACTTCCACGGTAACAGTTTTTAACGAAACACAGAAACCCTTTAAAATCTGATCTTGTAGAGAAGACTGTATCACAATAATATGCAACAACAACTACATAATGGATTTTGAAGACCACATGGTTCTGACCATCACTCCAAATAGTGCAGACTATATGACAGAGAAATAGCTAGATCATTTGGTGTCCAGGATGAAGACCTCATTTGGCACCGCCCCCCCCTGAACTGAAGAGCAAAAAAAAAAAAACTTTTTGCAAATACATAGCAGAAACCAAGAGCAATGACCACACTACAGGCCAAAACAAGAATCACTAACAACTGTTTCTTCTATCCTTTACTAGAAGAGCAAATGAGCTAATATTACTTCCCAACACCAGTGTGATGCCAGATGCAAATACATTATATAAGACCTTTCCCAACACTGGGTCAATGTCATTGCATCCAACAGTAGCATAGCAATCCTGATGCCAGCAATAAGACAATGCCAGTGTGGTAAATGGCACACACATGTTAAACAGGACATATCCCAACACTGAGCCTTGCATCATTCTACTGGTCATCTTTTTCTCCAGACAATACTCTACTTTTCATGATGAAGGACAGTTGCTGAACTACATAAACTTTTTACCACCATAACAGACCCATTACAAGTGCATTTATTAGGCAGCAGATATTAATATCAACTCTGTTCTTTCAGGTGGCAACTTAGACTTTGTTAAGTATTTTGCCCAAGCTAAGCACTGTCAGTCAGTATTCAACTGCTCCAGACCTAAATGCATCTCACTTTTCTCGAAAGAAATCATCTCAATAGTATAGCACTACTGTAATAACATATTAAAATTATTTTTCAAAACATTTTTTATTCTGTATAAGAACAGACTATTAACTATAATACTTGGAGACTGGCTTTATTCATGGCAAAATAAAGATTATTCAGCCCTTCAGTTACTGTTCCTAACTACTCAGTTTAGTTGGTTGTTAAACAATCAACAGACTTAAAATTTCACATGTCGTTTAACCTCATGTCCTGCAGAGGTTAACCTCACTAGGTGAGAATGTGTCAATATCATCAATGTCCCCTGTGCCATTGACCTAGAATCTTCAATCAGCATCCTTTTTTTACATGCAACAATTTGTTTTGTAAAACAGTACCCTAGACTCTAAGGATTTCTTCAGTTATGTGCCCCACCAGCACTCTACCCACAATAAGTACCCAGTTTGATACTGAATGGTTAAAGGGACTTAAAATATTGGCTGACTGAGGGGGTGCTGTAGAACAAGGGAAAAAGGTGCATAATTTATTAACAGTTTACTGAAAGAGCATCAAAAGTCAGCAAATCCAAACCCAGAGCTTATAAAGAGTTTCTGAACAGGTCTATGAACACTATTTGTTTTTGCAGAAAAAAAAAATTGTAAAGAGAGCATCATTAAACTACATAACAAAAATTGACAGAATGGTTGTATATATTTAAGCTCAAGAAAACCAAAAATCAATGAATATAATAAAAGGACTGAAAAAGAAAACAATACATTTAAATTCTTTTGCTCTGTTCATCACAATAGTTGAACAGCTACTTTGGAATTCAGAACTTGATATCATACACAGTATGATGACAGGCTGATTTCACAATGGAACATAATGTCACTTGGATTAAAAATTTAATGATCATCCCAGTCCTGAACATTATTGGAAGTCTTTAAAACAGACCTCTAGAAAACAGCAAAAACAGACTTAAAAAAAAAAACTGTGTGCCCAGACCCCCCCCCTCCACCACCATCAGGCCCTAGGCAGCTGTCTAGGTCTCACCTTGTGCTGGATCTGACTCTGGCATGGACTCACTCCCCTTATAGTAAGACTGCTACTGAAACAGCTAGCTGCTTTGACTAAACTGATGCTTTTGTTTAGGAAGCTGTTTTGTTCACAATTATACAGCTTCACAAACAAACAATGCAGCCATATGTGAGTGGCAGAACTTTACAAGGGAACATCCTTCACTGATGCTAAAGCAGTACCTTACCATACCACCCCAGGCACCTCTCACAAATTAATATGCTACATTCCCCACACCAATGCACAAGCACCTATGTAAACAAATCTTAGTTTTACTGCAACAGTAGTTTAGTACAGCTAATAATGCTAGCTGCTGCAGCTACTGATTTAATGTACTGCCTGAGTTTAAACATCTTTATGAAATCATATTTTAAGTTGTGATATGAGATCAATACATTATTAGAAAAAAATTCCATTTTCTAGTTGTAGATGGTGTTGACTCAGAAATTAATCTGTAAGAAAAAATGGATCCTACGGGAACCCAAAATACCTAAACCTTTTCCTGGAAATCAATATAACATAAGATGGTATGCTTAGTATAAAATAGCAAACATAAATGGAAACAAAAAAACACTCAGCTATGTGAGAACTGCAGTTTGAGAAACTGAAATTAGATCATGATATTCACAGAAAAGATCTATGTTTAAATTTTAACAAAAAGTCTACACAGTTCTCAAGAAAGTCCACACATGCTAAGGAAGCCCAGTAGCTCTCTGTCTATCTACACACCATCTATCCATTTTCCAGTAACATACTTTATCCTTTATAAGGCTGCAGTGATGCAGAGACCATCCTAGCAGTCACTGAGGTCAATACTGGTTAAGGCACCAGTGAGTTGTTGAAGGTATGCATGTGCAAGCGTACACGCACATACATACATACATACATACACACACAAAACCATACAGACAACTTGCAGGACTGCCAATAATCAGACTGCATGTCTCTGGGAGGTGGGAGGAAACAGGTGCCCAGAGAAAAGTTGTAAAAAAAAATTTCTACAATCACTACACATTTCAATTAGTTTTAATGCATGTCACAAAAACTGTACAGTAACAAAATATTGTCAAGAGCCATAGGGTAGGATTCACAAACCTACTGTAATGCACTGGGGAAGGCCAATGCCACAGAAAGTACAGTTTTGTATCTACCATAAATGTAAATGTTCGAGTGTCTTCACTGCTGCAGTCATTACACTTGGGTTATCCTGCCGTCAGGCAGTCCCGCAGTCGGCCAGAGTTCCAAAGTCTTGGTCCGGCGTCGGTTGCTGTCACTTCTTCCCTGACGTCAGTGCACCAGGGGTATACAAGATGCAGCCAACGCCATTTTCTTCAGTTTTTCTTGCCCCAGATGTCAGGTGCCCCCAAATAGGTAGGCAATACATATTGCTAATAAAACATACAATAAAGGTAAAAACAAAACCTTCAGTTACCAGCAAATACACCACATAGGTAGTATAGGGTTGAAAGGTATAGATAAGTCCCAGCTAAGAAAGAGGGGCTGGCGGGTGGGTAACCTGGACTGCAGCAGTGAAGACATTCGAACATCTACATTTATGGTAGGTACAAAACTGTACTATGTTCATCGTGTTTCACTGCTGCAGTCATTACACTTGGGTTGAATCCCAAAGCTGAGTTAGGGTGGCTGGTTCTATAGAGGATTTGGGGTGGCTATGAGGCCCTGTAGCACTGCAATGGCAAAGCCAGCTCTGGATCTAGAATAAAAAGGCAAGTGATAATGCTTGGTAAAGGTGTGCACTGAACTCCAAGTTGCAGCTTCCAAGATATCTTTGGTAGGTACTCCTCTAAGGTAGGCAGTTGAAGTGGCTGTTGCCCTGGTGGAATGTGGCCTAATGTTACTAGGTACAGGTTTCCCATGCTATGTGTAGCAGAACCGGATACAGTGTCCTATCCACTTTGAAATGGTCTGCTTTGAAATAGCCTTTCCCTGTGATCCTGCAGCATATGCTACAAACAATTGCTCAGTTTTTCTGAAAGCTTTTGTTTTGTCCAAGTAGAAACGTAATTGTCTGTGTATGTCCAAGAAATGCAGAAGTCTCTCCCCTTTATTCTGGGGATTTGGATAAAAAGTTGTCAAGTGAATAGTTTGGTTAAGAGCCACACTGGATACCACCTTAGGCATAAATTAAGGGTTTGTTCTTAAAGAAACCCTGTCTTGGTGAAAAATGATGAAAGGCTCCACTGCCATTAGTGCCTGTAACTCTGAGACTCTTCGTGCTGAGGTTATTGCCAGAAGCAGAGCAGTTTTCCATGATACATATTTTAATTCTGCTCAATTGGCTGGCTCAAAAGGAGGTAAAGTTAGTTTTTCCAAGACAAAATTGAGGTCCCAAGTTGGTGTTGGTGCTCTCCGGGGTGGTCTTATGTTTTTAGCCCCTCTGAGGTACTGTTTTAGCAATGGATGAGAGAAAATAGGAGGATCTATTTTGTAATGAGCCGAGATGGCAGAGGCGTGGATCTTAATGGATGAAAAGGATAGTCCTTTGTCCAACATCTCAGTTAAATATTGTAACATCTGAGGAATATTTGGGACAAGAGGGTCAAAGCTTTGAGCCTGGTTCCAGGCACAGAATCTCTTCCACTTTTCTGAATAAGATTTCCTGGTGCTAGGCCTCCTGGCCTCCAAAATGACATCCATAACAGCTTTAGAGAGAGGTGTTGTCTGCTTGACTAATGAATCTGCCATGCAGCCAGGTTTAAGGTTTTGAGCTGACTGTGCAGGATCTGATTGTTTTGTTGAGTCAGAAGGTGCGGAGTTTGAGGTAAAATCCATGGTGGGCCTTGAGCTAAGTTCTTTAAGATTGGGTACCAGTGCTGGCGTGACCAGTCTGGGGCAATCAGGATCATCCGTGGTTTTTCTTGTCTGGCTTTTAGGAGTACCTTTGAAAGGAGAGGCAGTGGTGGGAAGGCATAAACTTTTAGGCTTTTCCAGCTGAACGAGAGAGCATCCACTTTCCATGCTAGTGTGTGATAAGTCCTTGTGCAGAATTTTTGTAGTTGGCAATTCATTGGGGAGGCAAAAAGATCTATGTCTGGGCAGCCCCATTTTTGCGTTATCATGCTGAATACTTGTGGATTTAATTTCCACTCGTGAGGATCCATGATGTTTCTGCTTAAGTCGTCTGCCAGAGTATTTTTCTTTCCTGGCAGGAATTGTGCTTGTAGATGAACTTGATAGGTTAGAGCTGTGTTCCACAAGGTCATGGCTTGTCTGCATAGGGGATAAGAATGAGTGCCCCCTTGCTTGTTTATGTACCACATAACTGTGGTGTTGTCTGTCTTTAATAATAGTTGTCCTGGATGCAGAAGGTCCTTGAAAGCTGTTAGGGCATTTTGTACAGCCATTTTGTACAGCCAACATCTCTTTTTGATTGATGTGAAGATGCATTTGGTCTGCGGTCCACTTGCCCTGAATACATCTTCCTGCCATGTGTGCTCCCCAGGCGTAATCCGAAGCATCTGTTGCTAGTGTCTGCCTGGCTGTGGGTAGAGTGAAAGGCTGTCCCTTGTTGAGGTGACATGCCTGTGCCCACCATCGAAACTCCTGTTGTAGGCAGGGAATTAGTGGTATTACTGCTTCCAAACTGTGACAATGTTGAGTCCAAACACTTTTTAGGTACCATTGTAATTTCCTCATATGCAGTCTGGCATATGGAATTAGAAGTATGCAGGATGCTATGAATCCCAAGGCCTGCAGAATTTTTCTTGCAGGGAGTTGAGTTTTTGTTGCCATCAATTGAAAGTACTGAGTCAGTTGTCCTTGCTTGTCTGGTGTGAGATAAGCCATCTGGGCCGTTGTATTTAAGCTGGCACCCAGGAATATTATCTCTTGTGAGGGCACTAGTTTTGACTTCTTTTCATTTACTGTGTACCCTAGGCAAATTAGCAACCTTTTTACAAACGCCAGATGCTTTAGAAGAATGTCCTTGCTGTCTGCTTGAATAAGGTAGTCGTCCAGGTATGGATATATTTGAATTCCTTTTTGTCTGCAAAATGCAATTACTGGTGCCAGGCACTTTGTGAAGACCCTGGGCGCAGTAGATAAGCCAAAGGGAAGTGCAGAGAATTGGTAATGCATTGAACCAGCTATGAATTTGAAGTATCTTCTGCAATTTTGTCTGATAGGGACATGCAGGTATGCCTCTTTGAGGTCGAAAGTAGGAAGCCAAGCCTTCTTGCTCAGCATGGGAAGATGCTGCTGTAGTGTCAACATTTTGAGTTTCGGAACATCCAGGTAAGTATTTAGAGTAGAAAGGTCTAGTATGGGTTTCCAGGCTTTGTCCTTTCTGGGGACCAGGAAAAGTTTTGAGTAAAATCCTTGTCCTTGTTCCTATTGTGGCACTTTTTGAATAGCCCTCCTGTCCATGAGGGCTGTAATTTGTTTTTGTGCCTCTGCCCATTGATTTTGTGGCAGGTCTGGCATTCCTTTTAGCCTTGGTAGAGTGTGAAAGTGGAACCTGTAACCTTGAGACACAATATTCAGAACCCATTTGTCTTGGGTGATTATATGCCAATTTTGAGAAAAAAGTGCTAGTTTTCCCCCTAAGGGAGCTGCCAAAAGGTAAGTGCTTGGCATTCAAAGGGGAAGTCATTGGGCCTGTTTCCTGTAAGGTTGTGACTTGTCTTCACCTCCTTTTGGGATTGAAGCACCCCACTGTTGTGGTCTGTAAGAGCCTTGGGGCTGAGATCTGCCTCTTGGGCGTCTGTATCTGCCTCTTTGCGGTCTGTCTGACACTGGAAAGGACCAATTCTTTGAAGGACAATTTCTGCTAAATCGAGGTGGCTGTACCTGTAAGAAATCCTTCACTGTTTGCATAGATTTTGCCTTATCCTCCATTTTCTTTAATACCTCTTCTGCCTTAACACTAAATAAAGTAAAGGAACATCCAATAATTTAGCCTTAACATGATCAGGTAAACCTTGTTCTTTTAACCAAGCATGCCTTCGAATCACAGATCCTGTAACTGCTGCTATACAAGAAGCCTCTAATGAATCAAAACCACATTGCAGAGTATGTTTTCCCACTTGTTCAGCTGCATGCAATAAATCCTGCATTTCCTTATAGTCAGGATGTTCTGAACTTGTAATCATTTACTGTTTTAACAGAGACATTAAATATTGTTGGTATTTAAGCATGTGAAACTAGCAATTTATAGCTCTCACTGCTAAAGTTGCAGAAGTGTAAACTTTCTTCCCCCATCTGTCTAATGCTCTAGAATCCCTGTCAGAGGGAACTGGGTTCTTAGCCGTGGAAACCTTTACCCCTTTGGGTCCCTGGGAAATAGTTTCTGGGTCAGCAACAGGGTTTTTATAAAGAAAGTTGTGAGAGTCAGGGACTCTGTAGTACCTGTCTGGCTTGACTGGAGCAGGGGGCAAAGAATCCGGATTTAAACTGGATTCAGATAACACATCATCCACAAAATCTAACACTGGCGGAATAGCAAGGGGTCTGTGCTGAGGTAATAAAAGAAAGTCTCTGAGCCTTTTCTTGGATTCTAAGTAATCCTGGCCCTCCCAATGGAAATGCTCCCTCATGATATGTAAAGTTTCCCCAAAAGAATAATCCTCAGGAGGAGAGGCTGAAGGAATTGATTCTTCAACATCAGAGTCCTCATAGGGGGGTAAAGAGTATCCCTGGTCTGAAGAGGAATCAGAAGAAATGGAAACCTGGTCAGAGGAATCATAGTCTGTATCCTGCCTAGGCCTTTTATCAGGAGGGGGATGGGTACCCCTGATCAGAGTAATTAAGTCTTCGGCCATTTTGAACATCTGTTTTTTAGGCATGGAGGCCTGTCCAGGTGAAAGCTGTACTTGCTTCTTTGTCTTTAATGGAGTTTTAGACTTGGCTGTAGTTTTTATGGTAAGCTGTGAAGGTCTGAAAACACCCTCAGAAGGCGATGCCTGCTCAGCGGCTCTGGACCCATCTGAATGGTTAGTTTCCATAGGCCCAACACATTGAGTATCCAGAGGCCTAGACATCTCCATGTGGGAGTCAGAGGCAGCCTGTGGCTCTGAGGTAGCGGGTGTCAGGGGCTGCAAAAGTGCCTCACTGAGAACCGGTGACTGGCCTAGAAGAGGCTTTATCATCAGTTTTGGGCCTCAGATGCCTGTTCTTATCCTTGTCTTTGCGTTTTTTGTGTATTCCGGTCATCGGTTGTTCCGACGGCATGGTGTAATTAAACCTTCGGCCAAAGTAATGGTGAGCAAAATCAAACCGATGTTTGCGTTTGTTAAATCTAGCACAAAACCGACAACTAGTGACGTTGTGGTCTGGGCCTAGGCATGGAATACAGTAAGAATGAAAATTTTATGAAGTATTTGCTTCTCACAAGAAATACAATTATTAACTTTTACCGACATTGGTCTTAGGCAAGAAAAAGTTTCTCCAACGGGGTACTTAGCTTTATTGAAGACTTCAGTTCTGAAATTCGAATTGAAAATCTCAGGAGTCGTCCGACCGGCACTTGCGAACTGCTTTTGCTTCGGGCACCGCACGGCAAGAAAGACTGAAGAAAATGGTGTCGGCTGCATCTTATATACCCCTGGTGCACTGATGTCAGGGAAGAAGCGAAAGTAACCGACGCCGGACCAAGACTTTGGAACTCTGGCCGACTGCGGGACCGCCGGACGGCAGGATAACCCAAGTGTAATGACTGCAGCAGTGAAACACGATGAACATCTATAAGCATATAGTGAAAAACACCATAAAAAGAAAGTATATGCAACCAGTAAACTGCACAACAACGTGGGCATCAAAGTGCAAAATAACCACTAAGTAAGCAGCCACTAAGCAGAAACTACTTAGCCAAGCAACACCCCTTCAAACGCATACACTTTCTCTCTCTCTCTTTCTATATGTGTGTGTGTGTGTGTGTGTGTGTGTGTGTGTGTGTGTGTGTGTGTGTGTGTGTATAAATACATACATACATACACACACACACACACACACACATATATATATATATATATATATATATATATATATATATATTATTTATTTATTTTACATTTGTTATCCGGGAAATTCCAACTGGATACATATCCATTTTCAGTGGAGGCCCATGGAGAAAAGCTCCAGAAATGCAAGATTAATTTAACAAATAAAAGTATAATACCAACAGTTCAGATAACAATGCATACATACAAAGATTACAGGAAATAATAAGCTGGGAGAAAATTATTTGAGTTAGTTTAGGTAGTAAGGAATAGGGTGCAGTACACTATCTGGGAAGAAATGCCAGTAGAAATGAGGATGAGAAAAAATATAAAACAAGGAGCACATTAGAGAGGTAGACTGAGAGAGATTAACCTAGGCTCGAGCAGGTATATATCCAGTGGTTGGTGAAATAATTTTTTGCTGCAATTTTAAATTTCATTAGAGAGGGTTCAAGGATTAAGACAGGAGGGAGCGAGTTCCAAGTTTTTGCTATGTAGTTGGAGAATACTGAGTCACCGGTCTGACTGCATGATTTGGAGATCCTTAACATTAATTTGTCATTAGATCTCAGTAGTCTGGTACTGGTGTGATGGATAATTAAGGGTTGTATTCCCGGAACTCTGGTTGGTTAAGTATTCTGTGGGCTATTGTAAGCTGATTATAGAGAAGTAGGTTGGGGAACTCGAGCCATTTTAATAGTTTTAGATTTTGACAGTGATATGTGCAATAGGTAGACCCTGCAGCGAATCTAGCGCTATGTTTGTAGTACACAGTTTATTTATTTCAGTTTTTGAGAGGTTAGTGAGAATGGGGGAGGCATACAGGAGAGTGGAGAGTGGGTGGGTGCGTGCTATGTTGGTTCTGGCCAAAGGGGTTACGAAGGCTTTATTTCTGTAGAGTGAGCCCAGTTTTTTATTGGTGTTTTTGATTATTTGGTTAATATGTAGGTTGAATTTCAGATTGTTGTCAATTAATACCCCAAGTAGTCTGATGTGGCTATCAGGGGATATTATGGTACCACTGTTGAGTGTGATTCTGAAGGTGATCTGAGGGGAGCGGCAGGTTGGCGAGAACAGCAAGAACTTGGTTTTATTAGCATTTAGTAGTAGATGTCTGTTAGGGAACCAGCTTTCAACTAAGTTAAATGTTTTCTGGGTCTGGGACTGGAGTTCTGGGAGGGAGTTGGCTGAGCAGACCAAAGTAGAGTCGTCTGCGTATTGTATGTAGGTAGCTTCAGGGGTGGCTGACTGTAGATCATTAACAAAGATTGAGAATAGTAGAGGACCTAATATGGAGCCTTGTGGAACTCCTAATGAAACAGGTAGAAGGGTGGAGAGTCTGTTTTGCCAGATCACTGCCTGATTTCTACCTTGAAGGTAATGTTGAAACCAGTTGATAGTTTGGTTATGTAGGGAAAGTTTACGAAGAGAGAGTATTAGCTTGTTATGATTGACCATACTGAAAGCTTTAGAAAGGTTTAAAAAGAGAGCCGATAAGATTTTGCCGTTGTTCCTATTCTGGTTGATGGATTCTGTAAATGACAGCAATGCTGTTGAGGTGCTACGATAGGGTCTAAAGCTATGTTGCGAGTTTGTGGGAAGTTTGTTTGTTCTGGATTAGGTAGTGCATAAGCTGCCTATGAATATACATTTCCATGATTTTGGCTAATAGTGAGAGGATGGCTATGGGCTTATAGTTGGATAGTTCTAAAGAGTTTCCACCTTTTGCAGAGGTATGACTTGTGATATCATCCAGATGCTGGGAATGGTGGCTTCTATGATTGTCCTATTTATTAAGATCGAGATAGCGACAGCAATGACATCAGCTGCCAATTGTAAGTATTCAGCTGGGAGCTGGTCAGCAGCCAGGGTAGTTTGGTTTAAGTTTAGTCACAAGTTTTCTAATGTAACTGATGGGGATGGGTTATAAGCTAAAGGTAATCTCGTCATTGGTGACATTTAGTTCCAGACCATCAGTAGAGGTGTCTGTTTGCTGTTTGGCTAGGGTGAGTATGGTATCAGTAAAGAATTTACTGAAAGTATCTGGTAGATTATCAGTGTTAGTTGCTACCGGAGAAGAGGGAGTTGGTGTGGTAAATTTGCCAGGTCTTAATATTTTATTTATACCTGCCCAAAATATTTGTGGTTGATTTTGATGTTTGGTTAGTAGGTTATGGAAGTGATCTCTTTTGTCTTTTGTCTTTTAGAATTAATCTCTTACAGATTTGGTGGTTCTCCATTTGGACCCAGCTGAGTTTCTTTCTGAAATTTTTATTTTGGTACTTTTAGTAAACCAAGGTGATGTTATATATATATATATATATATATATATATATATATATATATATATATATATAGGTTCCTATGAGTTCATCGACATGTCAAATCACCGACACTCACCTCTTCGACACCAAACCATCGACTTTCATATCATCGACAATTCCGGTAAGTGATCTTCCCCCTTACAGGACCCATGGTAGCGCTTGTTTCTCTGGTACGACATCAATAACAACACTTTCAAGGTAAATTATACAGAATCACGTAAACCCTACTCGTTGTAATACAGAAACAAGCGCTACCATGGGTCCTGTAAGGGGGAAGATCGCTTACCGGAATTGTCGATGATATGAAAGTCGATGGTTTGGTGTCGAAGAGGTGAGTGTCGGTGATTTGACATGTCGATGAACTCATAGGAACCCATATATATATATATATATATATATATATACACGCACATACATACATACACACCTACTGAAGTCAAACTAATGTTCAGTAGATTGCCACTAAAACATTGGCAGCAAAAGATCAACACCCTAACACATATGCTTCAAAACACAACCAACCTCGGTCCACACAAAAGAAGACTACTGTTTTTTGTATGGATGGCAAGCCCTAATGTACACTCAGACCTCCTGCTAACTATTTATGCAATCCCTGGGGAGTGTTGATCTCACACATATGTAAACCATCTGTTTTGTCTACTAAAGTGTGGCAACAAAACAGATTTCAACTTTTAGGAGTTTAATACAAGAATGTATGTGTGTATCACCGAAGCACTGTTCACTGAAAACTTTTAATTCAAAGTACATTTCCCTGAAAGGTAAATTCAAGGGAAAAAATATCTCTGTTCCAAAAAATAAATAAATAAATAAAAATTTGAAAAAATACATAAAGTGTGGGGCTGTGCACCACACACACCCCCCTCCTTAAATATACCAACTCTGAGATTGCACTACAGTGCTGAAAATGGCAAAGTAATGGAAGCGGCCAAGCAAATTCTTTCCCTGGTAAAGAATTCTCTTAAAAGCCACTTCGCTATCTTGTCCTTTCATTGTTTTAAGTTCAACCAAGATGCATTCAATAGAATGCATCTTTGGTCATCTAATAGGAACCCGGCTTGATGCCACCCAACATGCAAAAACACCTAATATCTAGTCACAATGTCCCAAACAGCCCCCTTACACAATTAACGGCAGCCCACTCACAGACATAACACTACTTGCCACACTGCTGCTAAATCTAAGTTTAACAAAACTCAGTTTGATTACTTGCACATTCAGTAAAATATTACTACTATAAACAGGTTAAGTAAAATATACATTCAGTCAGTGCTAACCATACAATATATGGGTTTATATCACTTTGTTGAATCACTGTTTAGCAAATACCTCTTCATCGAACAACTATTCAATGAACAAACTAATCGTCAAACTAAGTTTTCATCAAAAACTTTCCAAAGGCAAAATGATGGTTGGCCACCATCTGGAATTTGCCCTTTTCCCCACTGTAGTGTGACCTCAAAGTTGGTATATTTAAAAGTTTTCGCTGAAAAGCTAGTTTAACAATTAGTTTGTTTGCTGAATAGTTGTTCAACGAAGAGGCATTCGCTAAATAGTAAATTGTTAAAGTGATAGCACCCCTATATATATATATATATATATATATATACATATATATATATATATATATATATACATATATATGTACATATATATATATATACATATATATGTACATATATATATATATATATATGTACATATATATATATATATATATATATATATATATATATATATATATATATATACATATATATATATATACATATATATATATATACATATATATATATATATATATACATATATATATATATATATATATATATATATATATATATATATACATATATACATATATATATATATATATATATATATATATATATATATATATATATATATATATATATATATATATATATATATATATATATATATATATATATATATATATATATATATATATATATATATATATATATATATATATATATATATATATATATATATATATATATATATATATATATATATATATACATATATATATATATATATATATTCATATAATAGGTAGTTATCAATATATGCAAGAAAAAAGCACCAATCTCCAAAATAGAGGAAGGACTAGAATCAGCTCAGGAAAATATACTTTATTCATAACACCCACGCTTGTGTGATCTTTTTCTCATTTGGTTTGGATGCTATTTGGGATATTTTGCGGATACCCTAATGCTTATGGAGATCAGTCCTGGTTTTAAGCTTTGCATTTCCAATGTTTGTCCAAACAACACTTATGCTACACTGAGAAGATTAGAAAAACAGCAAAACATGTCATGTTTGCAGCTAGTGGGGTTGGTTTCATTGGCCTGAATGTACTGGTAAAGAATTTAAAAAGTATGGGCATTCAGACACTATAAAGATGAAAACACCAGTATGTCATGAAAGTTTAATTTGCATATATCCCATGAACCTCTACTGCAGAAAGATTAAGGTATTAAACAGTGAAGACTCTAGCATGGATGGGTCTTTCTTGTATTGTTTACCAAGTGATTTATGTGTCATTTTATCCTTTGGTTAGTATGTATATGTACTGATTTAGTTTGATAACAATGTATGTGATGGTATAGGAAGTCAAAGGGGTGTGAATTCAATAGGACTGTTCCAAAAATATGAATGCCAACAGCTGGTGCAGTCAACTTTTCATTACTTTCTCACACACATGGAAAATGCTGGGGTTTGCAATTTGATATATGAAATAACACGTACAGTAATATAAAGAGATCAGTTTCATGATACGAGACTCCTATTGCTCCATGGGACTTGGCACACAAGCCCTACAGATACTCAAAGTTGCTTCATCTAGCTTTGGCCACCAGATTATCCTTCCACCAGTGCTTTAATTTCTGACAGTATCAAAGTGACCTACACAGAAGTTTTTCCAACGCTGCCTTTCTCAGCTTACAGAGAACTATTTCTCATGTGACCCATAAGATATAACCCTTTTTTTACTGAAACTTTACATCTCCTTCCATAAAACACTTTGTCATCAGCATTACCTTTTGCTGGGGATACAGCTGATTAAATAAAAGCATTTACATATTCTGTGATTCCCTCCTTGGCAGCATTATATGAAATTTTAAGTGAAAGAACTCTAGACAGCTCATCAGCATTTCCATAATTCCTAGGGCCCTCTACTCTAGTTGATAACAAAAGGGTGCCATTTTTCTATTAATTAAGGTATTTTGTTGCTGTTTCTAGCTACATCATCAAGTTCCACAATGCATTCCCTCTGTGTAATTACAAGACATTTTTTAATAAAAAGGTACATAAGCTTTTCATTAAATTATGTCCCGCATAAATCTAGCTTTCCATCAAAGGCCCTGTGCAGATCGGACAATGCTTCCATTTAAATTTATAGAAGCATCCCTACACTGTCTCTGTGTGATGTCAAGCAGTAAAGGTAAACTGAAATCTTTTGTGAAGTTGGCATATGGAAATTATACTTTTGCAAAGGCTGTAGCAATAAAAAGGTGTATCCATAACATTAATGGGCAGAGGGAGAAATGTATCATGTTGTTGTTGGCATTGAATGCCATGGCGCAAAAGGGGTGTTAACAAAGTCCAACAAAAAAGAATATTATAAAATAAAGGTTGAGTTTAAAGAATTATTAACGAAGGGCGTACAGCTACATTTTTTGGGAAAGGTATTTATAATAAGTTAATACAAACTACTATACCTACCTTCTTATGGTTTGTCTAAAATACATAAAAGTTTATCAGAACCACCTGGAAGACCAATAACAAATGGATGTCAGGGCTTTTTGGAGAAGACGAGCCTTATAATTAAGAGTATTCTTATTAAATATGTAAAAAAGCTGGACTGATATGTTCAAGACACTACTGATGTACTACACCACTTGGATGCCATTATTTGGCAACATGATTATTTCTAAATTACAATAAATGCTGATGCTTTATACACCCATATCAATAATCAGGTTGGTATGGAAATGATGGATTACTCTCTAGGTAGCAGTTTTACCTCTTCTTATGTGTGTGAATTAATTTGATTTAGTTTAAATAATATATTTTTGTTTGTGATAAAGAGATTTATAGACAAAAAAAGGTACAGTGATTTGGGCAAGTTTTACTCCTTATGCTAATTTGATCATGGGCCTTCTTGAGATGAAATATATTTATAACATACATTATTATAAAGTAAATGTAGTAATATATGTACAATGTATGGATTGTTTATTATTTATTTATAATGGCAATTTGATGAAATGTATAGCTTTTTTTGAATATTCACAAAGTAATGTATTTAGGTTGAAATTTAAGATGAAAATTAATATCAAAAGAATTGAATTTTGTAGACTTAACATTAGCAGTTAGTGAAGGTAAAAAAGTAATGACTAAGACATACTGAAAGGAATCTAATGCCACAACATTTAATTGGGGAGAAGTTGGTATTCTGAGAATTTGATTATGTCACTACCTTATGGTGAATTTGTAAGGGCTATGCAGTGAGTGGGAAGACTTTTTGTGGGAAACAAAATACTTAATTGATCTTTTTTCTAAAAAGGAGTTACAATGCAAAATGCATTGAAGAAGCAAACTGGAAGGCCTGAGGTAAAGATAAGGAATAATTCATTTTTGGTTTTAAAAATGAAAATTTGATTAATGGTGAGACAAATAGAACTAAAAGACAAAAGTAATGATGTGTAATTAGTAATCTGGTATAACGTCTGTAGTTTTGCTTTAATTTCAAGTGTCAGGGATAACTAGAATTTGATTAGGGATGATTTAAACATAGGGGCATTTATTCAAATAAAATTTAAGGTATCGTATTCTAGGGAGTCGAAGTATTATTGACATAGTAGGGCACAGTCACTATTTGCGGCCGGTTGTTACTATAATAAGAGCTGCATTAAGGTTGAATATCTACCAGTGTGGACATTGTAGTGTATGCAGCCCTATGGTATGTGGATATGAAAATATGGCAAATACTTGTAAAGTTATTTGAAAGTAACTATTGTGAGAGTAAAAACGTGGTATAAGTTATACAGTGTCCATGTGAAAAAATCTATTCTGGTGATAAAAAAGGTAATTCTAGGTAGACAAAGAACACTGTAAAAACATTAAAAACAGAAATTTTACAAGTTCATTGGCACAACATTTTAGTGAATTCCATGGGTCTTAATCCAATCATTAAGGCAGGAATTGTTTATAAATATATTAACAATGAAAGGATTGATGGCACAAAGATATGTTTTAAAAATACAACTGTATGAGTCCTGGATTAATTGGAATACAGTAATTAATTGATGATTTTACTGGCTATTAATGTTGGATTTTTTTGTGTGTATGTATATATATATATATATATATATATATATATATATATATATATATATAAACTGTTTTATTTTTTTCTTTTTTCTTTTGCTTTTATGTAACTTTGGTCAAACACTGTCGTAGTTAGAAGGTTTCATTAAAAAAGGTGTTCTGGATCTGTTGGATGTGTCTTTTTGTACATTTATTTCTGCTATGTAAGTGTGCATATGTGTGTGTGTGTGTGTGTGTGTGTGTGTGTGTGTATATATATATATATATATATATATATATATACATGTATATGTATATATATATATATATATATATATATATATATATATATACATATATATATGTGTGTGTGTGTGTGTGTGTAGAATTTATTCCAAAAAAAACACTAACTAGAAAGTTGGACTGGTACAAAATTCCTTTTTAGTCATGACATGGGCCCAAGGCAAAAACATGTTATGTTTCATTGTTTGCATTTAGCTGCTCATGGTTATGCACAGACTGAGAATCATTAATAACAATTTCAATATAGCTTTCACAAAACAGTGAACAATCTTCTTCTTCTTCTTTTGGCTTTTCCCGGTTAGGGGTCGCCACAGCGGATCATCTGTCTGCTCATGATTGGCAGTGGAGTTTTACGGTGTCGAGTTGTCAGCCCGGCGCCCAACCTTCCACAGAAGGTGCACACATGCATGCACACACTCATGCCTAGGGCCAATTTAGAGTGTCCAATCCACCTACAGCATGTCTTTGGGATGTGGGCGGAAACCGGAGCACCTGGTGGAAACCCACGCGACCACAGGGAGGACATGCAGACTCCACACAGAAGGCACCCCAGCCGAGGATCGAATGGGAGAACCTCTTGCTGTTAGGCGACAATGCTAACCACTGCACCACCATGGCCGCCCAACAAAACTTTACTTAAAAGAGAAAAAAACACAGATATTAAACATACACAATCACCAACATCAAGTTTTAAAACAGGCTACATTTTAGTCCTTAAATTTAAGCTAATTCTTAGTAATAACTTTCTTTATTAGAGTTAGTTATTCAAGTAGGTTCCTGGAGAAACAAAACAAATATGTGCTGAGCTTCATATGCAAATTAACCCATATCTACAGTTCTTACACTAAAACTAAAGTAAGCTAGTCCCTTGGCTTCATCTGAGAAAACATCTAGAGAATACTCTCTAAAGATTTCGGTAAGCAGTTATTTCCAGCAGGCAGGGCTATTTTGGAAAAGGCCTTTTCCATGAAGAACAGGCCAAATGATGAGGTCTGATGAGGTAACAACACTTTCTTCAATTGCTCTCACAGTTGTTCTGAGTCCTAATCAGTCTGTTGGGGGGAACATTATTAGTCTGTACATGAGGAATGTGAGGATGATACTGGCTTTTCCAGTAACTGGCAATCAGTCTACCTTTTGTAGAAGCAAGCAGCAGTGGGTTCTGGGTTGCTTACTGTGATCTGGAGTGGGCCATTTTACAGTACGACATGAATTATCAGCAGGGCATTTTCTGTTTTGGGAAAACTTACATCTAGGATCTTCCTAGTTACAGGCTTCAGAAGGCTAAACATTCTGTAGCAAGGTCTCTCTCTCTCTCTCTATATATATATATATATATATATATATATATATATATATATATATATATATATATATATATATATATATATATACACACTTCCTGCTGTAATAAAGAGGGGTCACTAAAATGCAAAACAAACATTCCTGCCAATGCTAGAAACAGTCAACGAAGGCAGGAAATCAGGGGAACCCTAAACACAGTCACTGAAGAAATAACATTACAGAAAAGGTGCATAATTTATGTAATGCAATGCAAACACATACAGCATCGTTGGAAGAATCTTGACTTTGAAATTAAAACTAGCCAGCATAGTAGCCCACATTAGGTTATGCAATAGCAGGATATCTTTCTCACACTGATTACTCTAAGTAATGCACAGACATTAGCACCACAAAGAAGATCAAGGTATGATAACATTTTTACAATTCTTAGGTGTGACTGACTCTAATGTGAGCAACAAAAAGCTGCCAAGAGCACCAACTACATGAGCTCTAGTCATACGGTTACTGTCACAGGAGAAGCTTTTGTAGTCACTGATTTTGGTATAACTACAAATTAATTTATAAATGTGCAGTATACAGTATCTTGTTTACACATATGGACCTGAAATAAGGAAGAGGCATCTTTCTTTCTGGAACCAAGTTTATTAATATTCTGCTGTGGGTCAGACTCTGTACTTGCAACAAGCTGTGCAGATTGTACCTCCTGCTAATTCCTTATAACTGCTCCTTCCTTTAAATTGTATGCTGTCATTACATCAGCCTTCCTTTGAGTAAAATAAAACATCTCAGTAGCATTAACCAAAAACACTGCATCCACTTCAAAGCTCAAGAGAAACAGTAATCACTCTTGATATGTGGCTTATATATATTGTTGCTGACTTTATATTTAACCTTAAACAATGTTCATAGGATTAGTGAACAAGTTCAAAGACATGAGAAGTGTGCTGCCCCAGATCAAATGCTGGAACTTATAGGTGGCACGTGTACTTACCCACTTCCTTCCTGAAGGTTTGGATTAATGGGCTGAGTTTAATGAGAAGGCTAGCTTATTCCGTGACTCATTTTATACCTAACTTGAGACAGCTGGTTTGTTTACAGCTAGTCTTCAAAACATCTGAGCACCATTGTGCTTCCAAGAATATACTATGTTACTAAAATCTCCAATTCTCTGTAGCAAAGTGTTTTTGTACAATCCTCCTACGAGATGTGTTCTGAGGAATCACTTTCTGGCAGGACTGTATAATACACCGGGGGCATGTTTGGGTTGACAAATATTCCACTGCATCAACATTTAGAATTCTGTGGGACATCTAGGGTGTCACAGTCAATGCACTACTTCACCACTGTCTGATGTAAAGGTGGTCAACAAACCAGCTACAGAAGTGCCCTGTTCTACAGAGGATAGCCTTCTCTACATGGGCTTAGGACACTGTCACTTGGGTGAAACGGAATGTCCTTGCTTAGTCATTCTTTCTCTCCATTCAAATTTAATATACTTCTACCCGATAATGTAGGCAAGGAAGTCGTTTTGAAGAGTTGCTCCCATTACAAAGGTACATGTACTTGGCTGTGGCAATGGCATGTGCCTTTTTAGACATGCTTAAAATCAGGCAGCAGAACTGGAGCTTCATTTCTAATGATGGAAACATGGCTCTAAATTATAATCCTAACAAATGGGACATTCCCTATTTGGGCACTTGTGTCCTGCAAAAAATAAATAAAAAATACAAGAACAATGGAATATGTCCCAGATCTCAGGAAAAAATATATTTCATAAATTTTCTCTAATAGTTCTTAAAAACAATTATAGTGCAACTGAAACACCTTGATACTACAAAAACCAGCTAAAACAACTCACAGTGTTGTTTCTGCTGTTTGGCTATTAGCCCAGACTTGTTAATGAGCTGCATCCTGTGCCAAGGGTACAGAGTTTGAATCTTTCCATCCTCATTTGCCTACTGTATGACTTTGAGTAAGTCACTTACCAAATGGTGCTTTCAAGCAATTGGGAGTTTGGACTAAGCTCCTTAATAATCTCTTGGACTGCACGCCTAGTAACTACCTATGATCTTATGATGTGAATCTTAAATTCTAGAAGATGAGGCATTGATTTTGGCAAAAAAGTGAAGCCCACTAGTTTGCATTAAGTTGTGGGTATGATTTGACCTGCAAAATATGAAATTTCCATTAAAATGTCCCACCTTGGGCATCTGAATAGATGGCAACTCTAGCTGAAAACAGTAATACCCCCCCTGCCATCCATAGTGTAGCTCTTAATCTTACCAGGACTAAGAATGAAGAAAGTTATCACATATTCATATTAGCAGCTTGCACTGACTAGTTGGCTTCTCCAACAGCCTGATCATAAAACAGACCGATTGCCTTCCATATTTCCCTTTGCTGTGATGGCTTTTCAAAGTAGCAGAAAACACATGCAATATCTTTACTACTACTTTGCCATCAAACATTCTTATTTTTTGCATTTGTTGATGTCTTGGTGACCATCATTAACTCAAACCATGTATGTTTTTCCTTCTGCCATGCACTAACTGCAATCTTAAAACAAGCTTTTGTAAACTGTGACACGTTTGTTCTTCATCTCATCAAGCCTAATGAACCACTGTATGAAGTTCCTGGTCTCTTGCTGTTAGTTGTTGCATGACCAGTTTGTTTGGTTCTAAACAGTGAATGCATCACAAAGCTGCTTCTTCAAACTCAATGACTCATTATTTATCTTTGTCACCTCTACTTGAACTATTGCTACATAGATACCTTGAAAATGAATCAGCGGCAAACAGTGTCCTCCTTGGCACTGGATGTGGAGACATCATTTTCAGAAATTGCCTTTGACAGGCCACACATATCCAAATGAGACTGTTGTTGTTAATTAGAGGGTCACTGTATCTTTGGCTTTTGTGTAATACTAATGTATCAAGTCTATGCAAGAAATGAGTATGGCACAAACCCAAACTGTGGTTAAACTTTTTTTACAGTAACATAGTCAGTCTGTCAGGGTTGTATAGCAAAAAGATATGGGTTTTAGTTCACCACCATGACTCCATAGAAGGATTCCTCCAATACTACAATTACTTGCACCTGCAATGACCACTGTTTGCATGGTGCAATCATTATAACAGGTGTTCATTTGCTTTGTTAAAAGCCTGTGTTTGAGCTGAGGTTCACTTCCTGCATGCATCAGTCTTCTGAGTATAGTTGTTGTATCTTTTGGCTTTTCCCGGTTAGGGGTCACCACAGCGAAACTCCGGTCCGCTAATGATTGGCAGCAGATTTTTACTTACCGAGTTGCCAGCCCTGACGTACAACCTTCAACGAAGGTACGCCCATTCATGCATGTCTCCACACAGAAGACGCTTTAGCTGAGAATCGAACAGGACAACGTCTAACTGTGAGGCGACAACACTACCACAGCACCACCACCGCAGTCAGTCTTCTGAGTATAGTAAGACTTTCAATTTAACATTTGCTGGGTTAGATAAAAATATCTGCCAAGGTAGTAGTGTACATACCAAGACGTCTAAAATGTTGTAATACATTTTCCTGAGATTTCATCTTCCTGGCAGCCTGAAATTTTTGTGTATCAGTGTGAATACCATGTTCATTTACTATGTACCCAAGAAACTTCAGCTGCTGTTGATGAAAAAAAAAACACAATTGTCTTTATTAAATTTTAAAGCTGCACCTTCAATCATCTGAAATGATGCAGTCATAGTCTTGTTATGTTCCTCTTAATTGTCACCAAAGGTGAGGATATTGCTATGAACAGCACACTGTAGGAAACACACTGCTATTTGACAAGAGGCCATGCATGTCTTGCCAATAACCAATGTCTGGCTCAACCAACCTTTTCAAGGAGGGTAAGGCCTGCCTGTAAATCCTGGTGTGTATTTTAGGCACCCATCCATTAGTCTAAGTTATGTTTGAAGGATGACATGGAATCACATCGCTTGACGTGCAAAGGGCGCCTATTCCACAGCAACAGGAGAAGCTGGGTAGTAAACATATCTTGACATTTAGTTTTATTTATTACCTGATGTAAATTGAAATAGCTTGTTCTAGTACTGGCTACACTATCTGATATATTGAAAAAGAGGTGGTCTTGGATAACAGAGTCCCTGAGGGCATGGAAAGATAGTTACAGGTCTCCCCTTCAAGAACCTATATGATACAGAGTACAGGGACAGTGATTACAAACTTTCCTGATTTTTCAGGCTCAACATAATTTCTGTTAGGAACCTCTGTGGTTTTTCAAGCTTTTGGTGTGTTTTGTGAGATACATGCAAAAGGTGCAATATACTCTATAACAGGTCTAACCGGGGCAAAGTACAGGAGAACAACTTCCTTGGTTTTAAGTGACGTGCCCTTTGTGATAAACTGCAAGGTATAGAAGGATTTTCCGAGTACCCCTGCTACATGGTGAATGAAGCAAAGGTAGTTATTGACCTAGGTGCATAAATTCCTGATCACAGTCTCTCTGGACTTTGCTGTATCAAAAATACAGTGATTGGTGGAGATTTGTTTTCTGAAGGAGATGATACTGTATTTCCTGGCATTTAGTTTGATACCTTTTTCAGTTCACCAGGAGATGCGTTAGCTCCATTTGAAGGGTATTAGTATCATTTTTTGATTTAACTACTGCACCCAGGTTACAATCATCACCTAAGTCAGTTAGAAACAGATACTTGTTATCAGTGTTTAGGTCAGAAATTTACATGTCAAAAAGGAGGGGGCCTAGTACAGAACCTTAGGGGACATCACTGGACACATTTTACCTAACTGAGGAAACATCACTGATCCAGACAACATGTGCTCTGACCTTTTGCCAGTTTGCAATCCATCTTACAACCTAGGGGGTCAATGTTTAAGTCCATTTAGCTTAATAACATTCCTATCATGTGGTATGGTGTCAAACATGTTTTCCAGATCCAAGTAGGCAGTGTGAATAGTGTCACTATCCACCACCTGCATGACCAGTTCAAAAAAAAGCTTAAAAGATTTAGCAAGCATGACCTGCTCTTAAATTTAAATTGTTGTTGGTAGAGTCTGGTCAAATTTTTAAAGTTCTGATTTATGAGATAAGTGACAATGTGTTCCATGGCTTTACAGACAAGAATAGTACAGCCTAGTTACCCAGGTCAGTGGTGGGGCCCCCTTATATAGAGGGGCATCACCACCACAGTATTCCATGACTTGAGAACATATCTTGTGCCAAAGGTCAAACTGAACAACTTCAGTAGAGGATCAACAAGAGCCTACTTGACAATATGTATTAGATGACCCAGTACTTTGTCAGTACCCATTGAAGAGGTGCTTTTGGTTTAAGAGTATGATCCTTTTAAAACGGTGAAAGAAAAGTGACTCAGGCATTTTTGGAATGGAAATTACAGTTTCAATGTAGAAACTGTTGTTAGTATGTTGGCAATGTCTTTAAGCCTGTAATTGGAGGTACTATTATAGATAACTTTTGAACAATGATATGAATCAGTCCTTAGTTCTCTAATATAGCTAAAGTAGGACTTGTAATTATCCTTAGCTTCAGAAGTTTGCTTATGCTTATCGGATGTCTTCCTGGTCTTTATAGCTCCCTTCAGTTTCTTGGTGAGGCATTTTTTGTTCTCTACATGATGGGAGGTTCTGGCCTTACAAAATAATCTAAGCAGTTTCTTCCTTTTATTTTATAATTTGATCACCATGGAGGTTTGTTGATGAATTTGCCACTGTATTTGGTTCTGGTAAGAATTGCTATGTCAATGCATTTATAAAAATTAAGCATAAAGATCGTCAACATAGGTGGCTGAAAACATAAGCTTAATGTGGGGGTTAGCATGGATAAATTTTTAAATTTTGTTGTATACTTGTAAAAGCTTGCTTTTATTTTATTTTTTTTTTGTGGTCTCTAAAGTGGTTGGTGTTTGTTACAGTGTGTGTGTGTGTGTGTGTGTGTCTATATGTATGCATGTTATGAGGGTAATGTCTGTGGTCCAACTTAACTAATGAGGGACCAAACAGGGGCAAAGAATATGCCAAGTTTGTGAGCACAAGGTCCAGGATATTATCACACCTTTTAGGACTTTGGACAGTTTGCTTCAGGGAATTCTTGTTAGCCCAATCTGAGAAACATTTGGCATGCCCAACATTAGAAGCATAAGTACTTCAGTTTACAGAAGGGTAGTTGATGTCACTCAGGATTAAACAATCAGCTCTTATACTGATATTTTCAAGGAAGTTTTCATGATCTTGTGGGGACAGTAAAGAGGAACAAGTTATAATTGAAATTCTAATTGACTTAGGGTGAGATGGAATTTGATGAACTCACGGGGGGGGGTATCACTTTGAAAGGATCAGACAAATACAGAGTAAACTCTGCCCTTTCCAGTGGGCTTAAAGGCATGATAGACACAGATCCCCAGCACAAAAAAGGGGCTCTTATGACACTTGAACCATGTCTTGGTGTCTACACAAACATGGACTAGTTTCAGACACAAAAGTGCCTCCAACCCCAGCAGCTTGTTGTTAGGGTTCCTTAAATTGCAAAAGCTTCCTTGATGTTGCACAACTTATGATTTAATGTCTTTGCTAGGCAGGTATGTTAAAAAGATGAAGTTTGCCTAAGAAGGCCCAATGAGGGAAGCAAAGACTTTGGACAGTATGTGGAAGCTGTTGAATAAGAGGTGCAGACCATCGTTTGGGAAGCAAGTAGGAGTGTAAATTATAATTTCCCAGGAATATGCATACTGGACCCCCTAAAATGACATCAGCTACTTAGCCAACTGTTGAAAGCAATCAACTCTTCCTTAAATCTAGGCATCATTCTCAGGGAAAGGAGGACGCCCCTCAAAACCAGAGTTTTATCCTTGACTGGACCATGCAGAGCAAGTTCAAGTATGCTTCATTCAATTTAGTTGTAGAATAGCTGTCACCTGTCTCTAGAGTAGTTTGGGTGACCTGTAATGCCAAACTGAGGTCTGTGTAAAACGCATGTCAAGTGAAGTTAGAATTGTCAGTCTAGTGGAGTCTTCACACAGTAGAATTTGATTAAAAAAAAAAAAAAAAAACAGTTTTAATACTCAGAAATGGAAACACCCTAGCTTCTGCTACATCAGGTAAGAGTTATTTATTTATTTTTATTTTATTGGCATTTATTTACCGGGAAAGTCCACTGGGCCAGAAGAGCCCATTTTCAGTTGAGGCCTGGGAAGAAAAGCTCCACAAAGCAGTTAGTATAAAAGTACATCAAATTCAAAGATGTCATTCAGTGCTGACATAAGAAACTTTTCTTGAATGCCTGCTTTATTCAAGTACTTGAAGACAAAACAGTTCTAAGATAATCATTCCTTTTCAACACTGATACCACTACAGCTCATTCTTCATTTGGCTCAGTGATTTCTTCAATATATCCACAGAAAATCATCTATACCATCTCATTTTTAATATTAGGCAGCACAGAAAAAAAAAACATTTTCAACAGATGGTGGAATGCCAACAAATTTTGCAAGTAGCAATCTACCTGCTAGACTGCATGGTTTACTCACAGTGCTGTCTGTGCTTTCAGTCTAAAGTGAACTGAACTATCTGAACTCCTGAGAATGTGACTAGATTTGCACTAATTTTGTATCCAGCTCCCAGGAGCTTGCATTACAGCTTGAACTGAAAGACTTGCAGTTGCTCTGTAAAGACCATTTTCACTAAACAGTGTGCAGGCTGGCCAGAAAGAACACTGTAATCATGACTCTACTACTGTATGCAAACACAGCCTCACATCTACTTGGAGACAATCATTAATATACATTAAAGCTGAAAATCCAGATCTGTGATGAGTTTGGTGCTCTGACTGGCTCATTATGATTGGTTACATTTTTTTAAAACGCGCTTATCGCTGTTGTTTTTATAGTCAATATGAACTGAAAGTTATCACAGTGTAGACCATTAGGGTAGAAGTGCAGAGTTTTTGGAACCAGAGAAAGGCCTACAGCAAATCAATGTGAAAGAAATGTTAGCTGCAATAACAGTTGGAGGAGAATACATTTTCCCCATATCTATCAAATGCTTCCCCATTTTTGCCAGAAGGGAAGGATATGGCATTAACCAAATGTTTAGCAGCATCTGGATTTACCAGATAAATCACTGCTGGGTCTGGTCTGGGGTAAGAATACAAAATGTATAAGACTGAAGAACCTTTTTCAAAGTGTTTACTTTGGGACATCAGGCTGGGTTGTCAGGCAGGTTACAGGGTGTAACAAATGCACTCTCTAATGCTGAAATAAGAGGAACTGGTGTAAGTTATTGCAGCAAATCATACATCTTCACAGACAGGTGAATCACATTATGCTTCCACTAAAACAATCAATTTTGGAAGTAGTTTCAAAAAAGAGAATCCTTAAAGGGGGACTGACATAAGCTACACACTGTCCTCAGAATGTGAATCAAAAACCCGGTGAGAAGAAGCAGACATTATCCCTACATAGACATTTTGTGATTTAATTTTTCGGTACTTTTCCGTTACACCCCTACCAGTCTGCGGTGCTGTAGTTTGCCGGCATGTGGTTGCCTTTGCCGGAATGTCAGTTTCTGTGCGAGAACTGCATGTGTGAAACTTTCTGTTTTGCATTTATTTCCGGCCCACATTCACTTTTACAACACCAAACAGTTTTTATAAAGTCATGTTTTTCGTAAACATGTTTTTATTTTTCACTTTGGAATTTAATGTTGTCATTTCATAACTGAAAAGCGTGATAAGCTTTCTTAAAAGGAATCCTTTAAGGAGTACCTTCCAAGTCAAGTGTACTTCATTGAGGAACGTTCTTTATTTTGGGTCATAAAAAGTCCATGTTCCTCACAGTTCCACATTACAATTGTCGGCTACACATTCACTTTTAACTTTTAAGAGTTTGAACTGATGTTCATGGTTAATAACAACAAACTGTAGTAATTGGCAAAATAACTGTCTACAAATATAGATCAATGCATTTTAATTATCTTGTGAGCTTCCTTGTTGAAGTTGACGTGGTAGACGTGGTAGGGGTTTAACTTTTCATTTGTTTTATTTTTATTTTTTTAGGATTTTGACATCATTTTTTCAGTAGGCAGGTTTTTTTTTTTTTTGGAAGTACCAGAAAGCAGTACATCATATAAACCTACTGAATACTGCAAATTATTGCAAATGGTATGGAGAGGTTGGCCACGGTGGTGCAGCGGTTAGCATTGTCGTCTCACAAGAGGTTTTCCATTTAGTTTCTCAGCTGGAGCACCCTCTATGTGGAATCTCCACGTCCTCCCTGTGGCTGAGTGAGTTTTAAAGAAATGCAGGTAGGTGTGTGTGCCTTCTGTGAAGGATGGGCACCGGGCTGGCAACTCAACACCATAAAAACTCCACTGCCAATCAATCTGCGGACTACTGATCCGCTGTGATGACCCCTAATGGGAAAAGCCAAAAGACATTGCTATTGTAAAGGGTATGGAGGGAGTCCCTCTGCAGTGTTTAAATAATCATTTTAAAAAATCCTATAACAAATGTACAATAAATGCAACTTTCAATAAAATACATTTAAAATACTTGTTATTACTAAAATTCAAAGAACAGCTCTTTCTTACTGAGAAGCTTATAAGTTGAATATGCAAAAGCATTCTATAGTCAAAAATAACATGAACAGATTAGGTCAATAAACAAATGTCCTCTCCAATTTAAATAATGTTTTCACAGGAAGTTAAACTTATATGAAATGTTAGGTTAATGCTAGACAAACAGCAGTACCATTTAAAGATTACGCAGACACAAATGGTCTCTGTTCAACCAAGTACTAGAATGACACATTTGGATGCTATTGGTTAAACAGCAGGCAGCAATACACAAAGCATAACTCAAACACATTTGCTTAAATGAGCTACTGATGATTAAGTTATATTCTACTTTATGGCACTGCTCTCTGGATTTACACATAATAAAAACTTTGTTGTTTATTAAGGGCAAATTCAGTCAGATGGATCAAAGACTGTCCCTTATAGTATACACGGTTTGCTGTCTTTGTGAAATCATGGGTAACTCCATTTATCAAGGTGCAGAATTAAGACAATATATCACAGTATTTCACCATTTGTACCTCTCAAAAACATCTGTACTGCAGGAGGTAGACAATGTTCTTAATGCTCAGCGGTACTCTGAAACATCAGCTTACCATAACTTACAGTAGTCTTGTAGCAGAACATCTTTATTTGTATGATTAAACAATGCAGAAAGCAAACATTTAGCTTAATTTCAACTAGAATATACTGAATGAGGCTATATATTTTCTAGTAGAATACATTTAACCTGAATTAGCCAGATGGATCTTGATTTATTCATTTCTGAATTAAATTACAAGCCACATTTTGTGTTGTATGGATACTGAAATATAGAAAGGCAGACATACTTTATTTTTGTTTGGAACTGAAGAATACAGACAGCTGTAGTGTCTGACTGTCCCTGCTTTTTCAGGAAATGAAGAATCTCTTTTTCTTTTTCCGGGAAGAGATACACTGCAAGGATCATGAGCCTGAAATAAACCCTGAGCTAATCCCAATAAACCACTCCTGTCCAAAGTAACCAAGACAGGAGAAGATATACATCTCACATTTTGCTTCTTTTTGACAGAAATTTCTGAAGAAGCCTGCACAACCTCCGTATGGACAGGCATTCCAGTCTGGCTAGGCAGAGAGGTATTTCCTGCCCCTTCTCCCAAAGCCAACAAGAGTGGTTGTCCCTTGCCTATCAATGGCACTCCAGCAGATGTACAATGTAAAGGATGTCTCCAACTCCCCAGACCATGCTGGTTGCAGGGATTATACCAAAGGGAGCCAAGAGAAAAAAAATGACTGTCCTGAGGAACCAGAAATGGCCACAACATGGTCACTCATTTGTGGCTGACTCACTTTTGTATCCTGCTATGGTGGCAAAGGCTGTTTATTAAGCTTTTTCTTTTTGTGGCCAGTAGAAGGAAGATCTAAGGACCTGATATGTTGTTCCATGTTAAAGCCAAAAAAGATGATAGATTCTCAGGAAGCCTGGCAGCAATATTCTGTAAAACAGGTGAGTATTTAAAAAGTCACTTTTCCCACCAATAATAATACAGTGCAAAGCACTTTTGTCCCTAAAAGTAAACTGACACAACTTATACCAAGAAAATAGTTTTACATTAGGTTTAACAACTTTTTTTCCACAAAAGTAAAATATAATGCTCCTGTTAGTTATTAAAAGCCATGTGACTGTCAAAAACACATTTCTCAGCATAAAATAAGTTTCACAAAAAAAAACCCTTCAATTTCAGTCATAAAAATTAAAATATGGAAGTTTTTTTTTTCTTTGAAAGGAATGTATTTGCCCAGCAATGGAAAATGTTAACTGACCATCCATCCTCAAAAGCCCGCCAGAGGAGCGCTCTTTAATGACAGGAAAGCTTTGAAGGGCATGGTGCCCAAACCACCCTTTCCTTAGGCAGCTAGAGCTAATGGCTTGAAAGCACAGAAGGTGCCATTAAAGTTTTGGAAGCTGGTTGGCTGGCTGTTATATCTTTTGCAAGATATCACCCATATAGCCAAGCCTGCTGTAGCAGTGATCAAATGATGACCATCTAGAATTTTCTTTTTTTTTTTTAAACTGCACTGACGGGAACCAAAATTAGGAAAAACTGCATGTTTATTTTGTTCTTAAGCCATCTTACATCCTGTGTGCTGGAGTCTGTAGGTTCCCAGATTCATGGGTAAATACTAGGCAATCCGTCATTAGACCATTACAAAGCTTAGCCTATAACCCATACTGAAAAACTCCCTCTTATTTGAAGAGGGCAACACAGGACAGACTCAGGGAGAATTTGTGGCTCCCTATTCAACTGCTGAAGATTCATAGTGGTGCTGCTCCGACACATAGTGGGAGTTTATTGCAGAGGCGAGGGATATACCAGAATATGAATCTATCATGCCAATGATTTACTAATTTCCTGATGAAGATTTAGGTCCTTTTTGCAAACATTTGAGGAACCATGTGTTCTACAAATGTATGAGATCAAGGAGGGCATAAGCTTTCATTGCAAGATAGGCTAGACACAGATAGTCCCAGAAGACTCTGTGACTGATCAAGCAGGGAAAAGGATGCCAGTCTTGAAGCCATTGATCCCTTTAATTAGACATTTCTGAAGACTCGAGTGATATGTTTCAAAAAGCATGAAAACTGGGCATTAGCTTCAATTATAGGTCTAAGGAAAGCTGAGTAAAGGTTAAATAAAACTTTCTAGACATACAGGAGATGTTCTTGTATCTTAGTTGTGCCAGATAAAAGACTTTCCTAAGTACTGGATAAATATGATGATATGAAATAAGGGGTTATCAAAAAGGGTGCCTTTTTCTCTGACAGCAGTGTCTCTTTTGGAGGGGTGTGTCACCTATGGCACGATGTGAAAATGTTTCATTTACCAAACTGAAGTATACATTTTTTTGTATTTTGTTTGGGACCGTTGTCCTTGTACCAATTATTTGCATAGTCTAACTCATGTTGGAGCATCTGTGTAACAATACAAGTATATACATCACTATCACCCAGTCTGTAGTCTTCCACAAATGTAGATAGCTATGGGCCAGAAATGTTAGCTTAAAGATCTGAGAAAAAAAAACAATCCAACACTGAACCCTGTGGGATACCAGTGGTATGTTTTTTCCTCAAAGAAGTGGCACCTACAACTTTAAGTACATATGTTCTGCTAGACAACGAGTTGGCTATCTACTGTATGGCAAATGCATTTATAATCAAGTTTTCAGGTTTGTCAAAAACACCTGCATGGAGTAGAAAGGGCATGGCTGGGTCAAGAAATACTATGTGTACTGTCTCACCATTATGCACTACTTTGGTAACCTTTTCAAAGGAATTAGAGTTAAGAAGGAAAGAACTATCTTTGACAAAGAAAATATGATGCAGATCCAGGGCTGACAATTCTTCAATGCCCAGATTAAAGAGGTTAGCAATGCTATTCCATAGCTTTATACTTAATGCTATTGAGATGAATGGGTTTATAATTATCATGGTCAGTGTTTGGGCCACCCTTATATAAATGCATTATGGTAGATGTTTTCCAGATTTTAGGAATGTAGACTGTGGAGAAGCTTAGATTAAAGAGATTAAGTAGGGAATCAGATAGACCACATTTAACACCAATGATCAGGGAACCTAGTATGTTAAAGACTATGGACACAATGTTTTTAGGTTTAGAGTGGGCTGAGAAGACCTGATACATAGACACTTTAGATTGTAACTGGGACAGTAGACTCAAAGAGTTATAAATGTGGGTGGAGTAAAAGCACATCATTTGGCAGATGGGATGCTAGCTATTTCCTTAGTTTCAGGGTGGACAGCATTGTTGTGGACAAGCTCAGACCATTATTGGGCGTTAATTCTCATCTTTCTGACACTGTTAAAGAAGGATGTAATATTATTTTTGTGACTATTTTAATTTAATATTAAGCTTTAAATCCCCAAATGTCATCCTTTAACTTTTTGCTTGCTTGGGTAGAATGTGAAGTCTTCTAAGCATTACGCAATTTCATCCTCTTGTTAAACAGTTTATTCACATGGGAATTTCACCAAAACAGGTTTTAAATTTCCCAGAATATTTATATGGACTTGGGATGCCTTATTAATAAAACTACTTAAAGTATGAGCAGAAATCAGAGCTATAGGTGGCAGTTCTAGCAATGGGTCTGTTGAAGGGGAACTGCAGCACAATTTCATTGTCACCTAGTAGATGTAGATAATGTACTTTTGAGAAGTCCCTAAACACAGATGTATTTATAGAGGAAGTATCACCAGTTCTGGGGAGTGGAGGTCATAGATCTACGGTCTCCTTAATGAGAGATGATGATACATAGAGAGGTATACAGGAAGGGGTCATAACAGTGAGAGTAAGACCAAGGGTATTAGGGTCCCTGGTTGGAAGGCTGACAATTTGTTCAAGGGACTTAGCAACTGTAATGTCAAGGAAGCAGTGGGCATGCTTACTCTTAGTGGTTTAAGTCAGCCTATTTATTGACAGACAACTGAGGTCACCCGCTATACATCTGTTAGGATTTACGGAGAATTCAGCTAAGGCTATCACTGTCAATAGTTGATATGGAGAATGCTCTATAGTTATTTAATAGTAATTAACTTTGTATATGGTAAGCATGAGTTCAGTCTTGGAGTTCCAAGGAATCTATCAAGTGATGACGGGGTCTCCCAAAGATACTAAAACACCATTGCAATTGTCAGTAAGTTCAAAGACACAGTAGTTGCTAAACATAGTAATAAGGGGAATGCCTTCATTATACTTAATCCATATCTCCACAGCTATACATACATGAAGTTGCAGGACAGTAGCAGGTCGAAACATTTTTCTAATTAGGACTTCTGGCACTGAGTAAAGCTACCGTCATATGTTCTGAGTCAGAATGATGTATTATATTAGAATGTTCAGTAAATATACTGTGTCAAAAAGGCACTATGGGTGGCAGCAGATGCTTTTTTTAGGGAATGCCAAACTGAAAGTAATTCCGACATAGCAAATCAAAACCAAGAAAATCTAAAGATATTACTGCTCAATACTGTGAGTCTAAACAAAACACTCCATTCCCTAGAAACTCTCTTCAACCTAGCAAATGCTGAGGTCAGTGCAGTTACTGAGACATGGTTTAAAGCCATGAAGAGCATGTCAACAGTGCAAGGTTATAATGTCTTCCACACATTTAGACCGGCTACTGCACATACAGGGAATAAAGGTGGAGGTGTCTCTATTTACATAAAAAATAAATATACCTCAAGGCTGGTCAAACAGGACAATGCACTTGAGCTGCTCCATGTTCAAATCACCATAGGTAAAATCCAATACCACTTCCTTGCAAGCTAAAGGTCCCCTCTATGACCCAGGAAAACCATACCATGTATTTAGACTTAATGGAAACACTCACCATCCAACCCAATACCATATTCATTGGCGACTTTACTTACCCCACTATTAAGTGGGAATCCTATATAACACCAAATGTACAGGCACAGAGATTCCTAGATTTTGTAAACAAAAACTCTGTAGACCAGATAGTCAGTATACCAACCAAGGGTGCAACCATACTGTACCTGGTCCTCACTAATATGGGAGAGTGCTGCACACCCCCTACTGTAATGTCTTCCCTGGTAAGGTCAGACCACAAAATGGTCTCCTTTGAAGTAAAAATAAAACCTGGACCCCCAGCTAAACCAGGAATATTCAGGAACTATGCTAAGAGTAATCTCCTGGTATTAAGTGATAACCTGGCAAAATTTCAAGCCTCCATAAACCCTGAGAACACTGTTGCATATGCAGAACTGTTCACAAAAACCCTGTAAAAGCATGTTAATAGCTGCATAGAGGCAGCTGTACCAACCAAGAAGAAGTACAGAACTAACTCAAAAAACAAGCCACTTTGGTGGAATCACACAATCAATAGGCTGTATAACAGAAGGAAGAAAATCAGGGAAAAAATTATGAGGTGCAGCACCAAGCAGGATAAAATCACTCTCATCAAACTAAACAAACAACTCGGAGTAGAAATAAAGTCTACCAAAACCAAATTTGAGCTAAGTTTGGCCTCTCACAGCAAGGACAACCACAAGGCATTCTTTAGCTATGTCCGCAACCTCAAAGGCAATACACAATTGTGTGCAGAGCTCATTGTAAATGCAGCCTCATGTACTGACCAAGAAGATATGGCAAACCTACTGGCCGATAAATTCATCTCCAACTTTACCTCTCTCACCCTCTCAACCTTCCCTCAGGAAATACCATGAAATATAACTCCCCCTACTATAACTAGGGAACAGGATGCCTTCTAAATAGCATGATACATGACCATTCAGGGCCTCTCAAATTACTATTTAACTATAGCCTCCAAACAGGCATTGTGCCTCATGAATGAAGAAAGGCAACAGTTATCCCTCTCTGCACAAAGTTGGGCCATCTACTTACCCTGGAAACTACAGACCCATAAGTCTCACTAGCCTTATATGTAAAGCCATGGAAAGAATTATTATGGAAATGACCAGTAGTGATATAGTAAACCTCCAGACACTAGACTCAACTCAGTTTGGTTTTGTCAAGGGGAGATCATGCCTACACAACCTTGTGGACTTCTTAGAGAAGGTCACCAAAGAAATGGATGAGGACACACTGCCTACTTTGACCTGGCCAAGGCATTTGACACAATACCCCAACTCAGGCATTGTTGACAAACTCAAGAGGTTAGGAACAAACCTGTGTGTCACCCAGTGGTTAGCCAACGTGCTCACAGACAGGACCCAGGAAGTTAGAACTGGGGAGTTTATCTCAACAAAGAGGCCAGTCACAAGTGGAGTCCCTCAGGGAATCAGTCCTTAGACTGCTCCTTTTTCATATTTATTTCTCTAAAGTCAAGTCCAATGTCAATGGTCTCTGGCTGACTAAATTTGCAGATGATTGCAAATTAGGAGCTGTCATTGAATCTCACACTGACACAAATGCTCTCCAGGAAGGGCCGACACAGACAAGCAACTGCTGTCAGAGCCATGGACTAAAACTAAATGCCAAGAAATGCATAACAGTATCCTTCAGGAAGTCATCCAACCCTGGTAACTATCAAACTGACAACACACCCCTTAGAAATGACCCAGTAGTCAGGGACTTAGGGACACACATAGCAATCTAGCCTTTGACCATCACATGTCTACAGTAGTGAGGAAATCATTCTATGTTGTGCAATGTATAAACAAAGGTATGACATCTAATTCCAAGGAAGTCATTGTTCCACTATATTTGACATTCGTCAGACCTATCACTGAGTATAGTGCCCCCTTGGTATGTACCTAACCACCAGGCATATCCAACAATTGGAACATCCACAGAGGTTTCTCCCTAAAAGAATACAGGTTGTAAGTAAAATGTCCTGTGCAGACTGCCTCAAGGCCCTATCCCTGTATTTTGTCTCCTACAGGCTTTTGAGTGGAGATCTATGCCTGACATGCAGGGCATTGTCAGACCCAACTCTAATGGACCGCCTGCATATCCAGAAAAAACAGCACCACAATTACCCATTTTTAAGACTTAAACCTTGCCTGTGATATAAATAGGATCTGCTGGAGAGACAGGCATGTATCCCAGAGACAACTATGTCCATGTGAAGCAGCATTCCTCCCTAACCCAATGCAAGTGCAACATAGACAATTGGATGAGGAAAAGGAAATTCATCCCTGGTTTGGCACCTATGTCTCTAATGGACACATGCAACTTGTAAATGGTTCATCTCCCAGGCCCTGCTTGTAAATGTTTCATCTCCCAAGCCCCTGCTTACACTTATCAAGGGTATCAGAACTTGTCAGAGATTTGGGATGCATGGCTAGGCTTAAAAGGCCCCTGTGGTCATTAGCCTAGTAGACACCTATGAATCTATGTGAAAACCCTGGTAAGAGAGGTGCAGACTATTCCTGGCAAATACAGGAGGGCTTATCGGCCATCTTATTACAAGCTGATGCATATTGGTTCCCTTAAAATGACATCATCTATACAGACAATTATTAAAGCCAATTACTTTATCTTTGAATCTGGGCACGATTCTGAGTGATGGTAAAATACTGCTCAACACCAGTGTCTTACCTGCATTTCTTACATGAATGGCAAGAGTCACCATATCTTTCCGCATGTTCATCTGGGAAGAGTACCTATAGCCTTTCCACCCAAATGAGCCACTACAAGGTCATTGTAATACTTGCCATGATGGCATTATTTGTGAGACCTTAGTAGGACTCAGATCTTCATATTGGAAAGGCTGCTAATCATCACTCTATTCTTATTCAGCCTTGAGAGAGTGGTATCAGTGTGACTGACAATAGTCACTTAGAATAAAACATTACCATGGCCGGATTTAGTCTTAGTAGGCCTTAAGGGCTTGGAGACAACAGCACTAAGTCTTAAAGATATCGCACCGACTATCACAGTGCATGGTGATGGTAGGGATATTGCCATGAGATTTAATGGCAAAGTTTTCTTAATCTTTAGTCTGGAAGGCTTAGGGAATGTTTTCTTGACAACCTCAGTGTAAATTTACTGCCCACTTCGCTCCAGCTGTCTGTTGACCATCAGCCCTCTCCAAGTCACTCAGCCCATTCATTCCCCATAATGGGGTGAGAGTCAACTGAATGGGGTCATCATTCAGACAGCCATCAGGCATGATTCACGATTTTCCTGTTTTTCATCCCTAACCTCCTTGCACACACTCATAAGGGTAGGGTCAGGCAAAGGGCCATCTGTAAAGAATTTCCCCCTCAATTCAACAACGGACATTTCCTTCATGTGGCCGCACCATACCCATGAAGCACGGTAGGTAGTTTCCCTGGTTCCCACAACGGAAAAGTGCAACTCCCAGAATGTCCCCAAGTGCATGCACCCTCTCCCTGCAGGAGGTGAGTGGGCTATGTTCATTTACTCCTCCTTCTCCTCCCAACTAGCTCATTCAGTGCCAGGGGCATTAATTAAATGCAGACTGCCTATGTCAGAGTCAGAGTTCCATTCTCTTGCACCATGGAGCCAAGCAACCTCAGTGTAATCTTCTGAACAGGAGTTGCTCTGTACTGTAGGCATGTAATAAATGGTGTTTACAGAATGTGGTCTAAGGTCAAAGGGCAACCTGCAAGTTCAATGAAGACTTACGCCTCTCAAATCATAGTGAGGCACCAGTAAAGGATTTCTACCAGACATGAAGTAGTTGTTACATTTCCTTAAAATACTAAGTGGCTGGCTACAGAAGGGACAGGATTTGACTGAGATTCCATATTGGCCAGTGCAGTTGAAGAGGTATAAGTAAACAAGATAGATTAAAACGTACTCTTACTCTTATGTTATCTTTTCAAGCTTCTTCTGAAAATTGAAAAACACAGACGACTATAACAGATTTGACTCAAATAAAGGCAAGTATAAGGAATATGACTACAGTAAGATCAAGGAATAACAGTGTCTACTGTTGAAGGATCTGAAGTTGCTCTGCAAAGAGCCGCTTCCATGAATGAGTATGCTGACTGGCTAGAAGACTGGGTGCAAGCCTTTTAATGGACTTTAATGTGACACATTATCTTCCTTGAAATGGGAACTGGATGATTGAATGGGTTTTCACAAATTCACTTCTGGCTCTACTGGTCTGGCCCTCCATGAGAAAGAATATTCAGTCTTAGGATGGGTACTACCAAGGCATATGGGATCGTAAGACTCAATTGCCTTGTATTTTCTATGAACTCCGTAATTCTAGTCTTCTCCATTATGCATCCAGAAAGACTTGAAAACCTCAATATCATCCTCAGCAGCCCTTATACTGCCCTAGTTACATTTTCTCTTGCTGTTGCCTGCATTCTAACATTTCCTACTTTCCATTACCCACAATAACACTGATTACCTATCTGTAACATCTTTTTAATAAGAATTATTTTTTATCCCTTACATCCTCATTTCAAACTGTCATCTTCCACAGCCCTTTATGGCCTACAGCCCAACATCCATCTATTTCCTTTTGGTTTTAGTCTTCTGCAGCAAGATCACGTCCTATTCAATGTTCACCACTGCTTATTACTCTCCCCTTATTATCATGATTATTTCCCTCAGCACTTCTTTACAAAAAGTTAAGATCGCATGTAAATGTTTGTGTTCATCACATTGATCATTGCTGCAGTAGTCTTAGCTATATGGATTACATTCAGCCAAGGATATAATAGACAGCTTCCAAAGCTTCAAGGACACCTTATATGCAGCCAAACTGTCAGGCAGTTCAAGTTGAGCTGAATAAAAGACATATTTGGGTGCAGAGCCCTTCTGTGCTTTACCGCCACTGAAAAGGATCTCCCTCTGAAGTTTTCAGGATCTATTGGTCAGGTTTTGCTTTCCTTTGCTGGGCAGATAAGTTCCCTTTGGTAAAAAAATTATCTTAATTTTGCTGGTGCTTTCATTATGAAGGCCAACCTTAACTAATTTAGTAGAGTTTTATGTTCAAATGACCTTAGCAGTTTTTTAACATCTTTATTGAATTATCACTGAAGACATAGGCAAACATACATTTATGTAAAAGAAAACAAACCTTATTAACACATACATGCTTTTATACAATCATTATTTATTTATTTTACATTTGATGACAGGGAAAGTCCAACTGGACACAGGTCCATTTTCAGCAGAGGCCCGGGGAGAAAAGCTCCACATACAACAATTACAATTCTTAGAGGCATACAATTGTACATATAGGACCATATTTAACATTTCTTCATAGACGTATATATCAATAGCAACAAAGTAAAACATTGTTTGCCAAGAAAAATTTGTTTGGCAGGAATAAAAGTATTCAAAGGGTAGTAGTAGGTAAAGAGGTGATCTTTGGCAGAATCCTTGCAACTCTTAAATGTAAGTGGATTAGCTTGGGGAGTCACATGGGCACAGCCAATTGGTAATATAGTGGGTTTTGAGTAGTTTCTTAAATAGTGAAGCAGAGCTGGTAGAAGTTATGTGCTTTGGGAGTGAGTTCCAGATTTTTGCTATTGTACAGCCAAAGAGTGTTTTACCTGCTTCATTCTTGTATTTGATGACATTTATGAGATTTTGGTCTGTTGATCTTAAGGTTCGAGTGGTAGAGTAGGGCTTTATTAGTTTCTGTAGTGCTGGAGTTTTGTCATGGAGGTAGTACAGTTTGTGGGCTGTGAAGAGTTGAGTCGTAAGTAGTAGTTGGGGTAACTCAATCCAGTTGAGTTGTTTGAGGGAGAGACAGTGATGGGATCTATTAGAGGCACCTGTAATAAACTTGGCAATCTTATTATAGCAAGATGCCATTTTGTTTTGTTCGCTACAACGAAGGTTAGTCAGTATTGGGGAGGCATAAAGTAGGGTGGATAATAGGTGAGTTCTTGCAATGGTGTCTTTGGTATAGCTGGTCATGAATTGCCTGTTCCTACACAAGAGACCAAGCTTTTTGTTTACCTTTTTGATTGTTTGGACTATGTGTATGTCAAATGTAAGACTTTTGTCGATTACTACTCTTAGGAGTTTAGTGTATGTTGTTGGGGTGATTGTGGTATTGTCCTTGGAGTTAATTGTGAAGTCATTACCAATCTAACATTAAATAAATTGCTCAATTCCTGCCTTCCCTTAAACATCACTCCTCAAATAACCTTAGCATCACTTATGACATAGACAATCATGCATTTATATAAATGAAAACAATGCATATTTATACATTTTCCATTGCAAACATTATACATCACTTACAATCTATACAGTCATTGTCAGTTAAACATTACACAGCTCATTCAATTCTGCCTTCCTTTAAACCTCATTACTCCCCCAAAACATTAAAGTCAACAAAGGCTTATTATGTCTAGGCAATTCCAATCCTGTATGACAGTTCAAAAAATAATTATCTTAGTTACAGCAATTTGCTCACCCACTACTTCTGACAGAGCAGTCTGCAGGGGATCTTTAAAGTCTTCTAACTCATTACACTCCCAGAAAATATGTTCCCAGTTACCTCTTTCTTTCCCATCCCTTTTTCCAACATTTGCACTCTACCTGAGGAAAAATTCAAGCAAAAATCTTAAATCTTCTAGACTTTGTTGCATATTTGGAGGCCATACATATAGCCTCCAATTGTTTCTTTGTGAATTACATATCCAGTCTCTCTCCCCGATCCTTATTAAATGCCCTACTAATGATCCCTTTCTTGCACTTGGATCTCACTATTCCTTTCGCTTCTGTACATTTGGTACTGCTTTGTCAGTTGATGTTACTGATATGGACCTAGTACAGGCCTCTTATAAAAACAACTACAGTCCATTATTTCTGATTAACTGGATTAATAGTTGGTTAACTGGGCAAATGCAATGTGTTTCAAATAAAGACCATATTTGTGAATATTTATCAGTGCTGTCTGGAGTCCCACAAGGATTGGTGTTGAACCCCATTTTTGATTAATTTGGTGTTTTCAACCACTCCTGTTAATAATCACTGTTGACAAATGAAATATGCAGGTGATTGTAAGGGAGACTTTATAGTAGATTGTAAGGTGGGACTATACACCAGTATAAGAACTACTTCAACAATTTTCTTCCTAAGCTGAAAAGATTAACTTGAACTTTAATCAAAATATATATGAAGTTATGTATTTTGGAATGCCAGTTACTACACCAAATGTATTTCTTAATGGCGCCATCCTGCCTGAGATGAGTGATTACAATGATCTGGGAATTTTTATTTCTACTAACTTTTTTTTTTCTAACCATATAAATAGCATTAGGAAATGTGATCTTTGATTAATGGGACTTATTTCCAAGTCAATATCTTTATGAAACGAACATAGCTTAAAATAGCTGCATACAATATATATTCAATCAATTCTGTAATATAATAGTTCATTTTTGTTACTATAATAGGACTCAGCTTGCATTACTTGAAACAGTCTTAAGAAAATTTACTAAGCAAATATCTTCTGCTTGACATCTAACTTATCAAGAAAGATGTCAACTTTTGAATTTATAATCATTGCATTTTATGTGTACTAGAGGGAAAGCCATTAATACTTATAACATTTTCATATTAAGTTACAAGCTACTTATAATATTTCTTTGTTGAATAATTTGCGGGCTCATAGGTATGATAACATAAATTTTTGTTACCCCTAAATGTAGAACTTCTCTTAGAAGTGAATTTATAACACAAATAATTCCCAGAATATGGAATCCAATTCCTGTTGATGTTAGGATGTCTCCAAACATTGTTTTTTTTTTTTTTAAATCTAATTTTGATCCCTGGATGGGTGACTATCTATAATGTCTTGTTAATTCAGACAGTGTCCCTTGATGGTTTCTGGGCCTGAACACTGAAATATAAACTTATGAGAATTTTATACTTGTGAGAGGTACATACCAAATGGGCCACTGCATTCAATAACTGGCCTAATCAATGCTGAACAGAAAAGGACAATGATCTCTTTGGATCTGGAAGATAATCCTTTTGCAATCAGCTTCATAAATAAAAGGGCTTCCATTTTACTGTTATTATATATGATGATTAAAGAAGACAGAATTATCAACCCATGTACCAAGGCCTCTAACAACATTCTCATTTTGGAGCAGGGTACTGTCAATGTTGTATGCTAGGGGAGAGAGGGGCGCTTTACTAGATGCAACTGCATTACACTTTTTAGCATTAAATTAAGCCTATTATTACCACACCAGGTGTTGCCAGGTAAAATTTTTACTGTGGTGATTGAGTGACTTGACAGCGACTCCTAATTTGCGGTCATCTGCAAATTTGGTTAGCCAAAGGTCTTTGTTTGTGGTCTGGAAATCAGAAATGTCAATGCCAAACAAAAAGGGGTCCCAGCATAGAGATCTGTGAAACATCATTGGTTACCTTTATGCTCTTTGATGAGGCACCTGCTATCCAAAACAGTACTAGTTCTGTCCCTTAGCCAAATTGCTATCCACCTTACCACATATGGATCTATTTGCCATGCACTTAGCTTACTAACTATGCTAGGTTAGAGTAATTATGGTGGTAGTTTTAATGTAGTTATACAGCCTAGCCTAGACAGCTTGCTTGGAGTAAAGTTGTTTAATATGAAGTGCAAAGTAATGTTGGAAATTCATAGACAAACAATGGGACACAGCAGATATAGGTACAGCAGTATGAAGACAGTTTTCTTTTTCAAAGAATGAGTGCATCAGCTAGATAACTGGTTGGGCATCAAGAATTTAGTGGGAAATACAGTCAATACGCATATAGTGCAAAGAGATATCTCTAACCATGAGCGAGAGTGAGAGGAGGTTATACCACATACGTTAAGCTAAGTTTCGCAGAAGTGTAAAAAAGGCAACCAAGTTAAGCCATATAATAGAGAAAGTCATTAGGGACAATAAGGCACACAGAGATGGGCATATGATCTGGCCGAAGGGTGTGTGGTGGCTAAGGATTACAAATGGTAGTGGGCTTATAAGAACAGACATGTAAAGGAGTGATGGTGAGAAGACAGAAAGAGAAGTATATCTGAAAACAGTACAAAGGAATAAATGAGGTTAAGTTCTGAGGAACTAAAAATATTGATTATGACAGAGATTTGTGAGGTAGAAATGCAGCTGAAATGGTGGAGAGAGAGAGAGAGACAGAGAGAGGGACAGTGGATACCACAAGAAGTGGGCGCTTGATTACTACCCTGGTCATTGAAGAATGGAGAGAGAAATTACTAAGTTGTAGAAGTTGTGACAGATAAGCAAGGTAGAAGAATTTATAAGAAAGCAGAGGTGGCAATTATTTTCAGAATTCTACAAATGTATAAGTTAAAGTGTGGAACGACAAGATGGTAGGGAGAATATGGTAGACAAGAACTGTGTCTGAAAGGGAAAGTGTCTCTCAGAAAAACAATGATAAGCTGAACAGAGATACTACAAGAAAGAAATGGAGGACGCTTCTTACTATTTGCATAAAGAGAAAGCTTGTGGAGAAGATGATTTTCCTACTGACTTCTGCAAAGTAAAAAGGAACTAGAAAGTAGAAGAGATGACAGAACTGTTTTCAGAAGCTTCACTTGTATCATTACAGCAGTTAATAGCATTCATCTACACAAGCAGTGTTGCATAGTCACTAAAACTTAGCTAAGAACTGCAAAGAGCTAAGCAAACTGACAGAAACATTATTTTGCAATAAAATTACTTTTTTGTCACTGAAGATATTTCATGCATTACAAAGATTAATAACTGTGTACAGGGACTTAACCACACACGATTACAGATGATTTTTATTTATTTTTTTTTACAAAGATCAAGATCCAATGGTCAACTGGTCCTTGCATTCCTACATGAAGGCATAGGCCACCTACCAGCCCTTTGTGCTCCCCACAAGGTGAGAGTCTATCAAAGTTGCCATCAAAGTAGAGAGAGCAATTCCCTTTCCCAGTCCCTTGGAGTTTCTAACACCCTTGCAGTGGCTCTTAAGGATGCTTTCTCTGAAGGGAGGAGCACATTGGCCTCCCTACGTAGCTCGCTTTTGTCCTGTGCTGTTACAGCAGCAGCGTGTTCCTCTGGTCCAGGATCCAAAAGCTGCACCACCCAGAACTCCCAATGGATGTCACCCAAGCTGCAGGCAAATCCACCTCCCTCCTCCCAGTATAGACAAGCCATGTGCTGTTTCAATCCTATCCCACCAATCCTCTCCTTCTAGTTCCTACACCAGCTATTCAAACATGGGTCATCAGGGTCACAGTAAGGGCTTTATCCCTCTGCACCCCAGGAGGGGGTTATTTCTGTTTTATTTATTTTTAAATCAGTCATTAATTGGAATAAGTTCTGTTACTGTTAGTACAACTGCCTCGTAAACTTCACTCTCCCACAGGAATAACTGATAACTGTTCAGTGAAGTCCCAGTTCTCTTCCGTTATCACTAATATTGCAATGCTATGGAATACATGCATACTCAGCATAATGACCAACTACTGCTGTGACTACTGCATTGTGCACTAGGAGACATTAACAAATGTAGTGTTAAAGGAACTGCCTCAGTGGTACAACCTGAAGCATAATACAAACTACATATTAAAGTACTTGGTTTCAGGTCCCATTTGAAACAACTCTTTCTCACTTGTGTTTATGTTTTATAAAATCCCACCACACTTCAATGTAGCCATAGTGAAGAGGCCTGTGCAGCCACCTGGCCATTAAACAAGGAGTGAGTTTGTGCTTAGGTGTGCTACATAAAAGAGGGACCTCAACAGATATATCCAACTTTAAACCCATCATCATCCTATGCCTCTCTCAAAATATTGAAAAATAAGTATCCATTGGCAAATTATCAAATACTTCCTTCAACAACTTTTGACACCTACACAACATGGCTTCCATCTAGCACATACTGAGCTCATATCTTTCCTATACACAAAGCTGAGGACAATGGTAAATTTGCATCTTCTTTATTCATGAAACCTGTCTAAGGCCTCTGACACTGCATCAGGCAGAAAACTCTTACATGCAATGACGTCTCGTGGCCTCTCATGCTCTGCTCTCACCTGTTTTAGAAGGTACTTGTCTGACAGACAACAATCTAATAAATATCTCTGTACCCTATCTCCTTCCCTACCATTTACCACAGGTGTACCCCAAGGCCATATTCTGGGTTTCCCAGTGTTTAATATATTCACCTATAATCTCTATTCTTCTTTCTAACAAGCCTCTCTCATACAATATGAAGATGACTCTACTCTCATTTGCTCTTCTGATAGCTCAATCCATACTTAAAAATAAGAAGCAAAGTCTTTAATTCAATTGAAAGCTGACTCAACAGGCTGAACCCTACAAAAAAAAAAAAAGAATTAAAAGACTCCTGTTTTTGGGTCTATATCACATTATCGAAATTCCAAAATATCGAACACCATAAGCTCGACCTTGGAATCTTGAAATGTGATATACTCGAACACTCAGAACAGCTGTTCCGAGAATACACACACACAGCAGAAGCACACCAAAATACATACTCCACACATACACACTTCACGGAACCATACACTAAACTGTACATACACTACTAGCTATCCATTTACCCTAACCCAACCCTAACCCTAAGGTCCCTAACGCACACTCACCTTACCCGCTCCCTAACCCTAAGGTCCCTAACTAATGCACACTCACCTTACCCGCTCCCTAACCCTACGGTCCCTAACTATCACACACTCACCTTACCCGCTCCCTATCCCTAAGGTGCCTAACTATCACACACTCACCTTATCTCGGTCCGTTCACACACTTACCTTAACCCGGTCCATCACCTTCACACCACAGTCGAGGAAATAGCGAAGCCACAGATACAGCCCACCGAATACTTTCCCTAGGAAAATATTCGGCGTTCTGCAGCTTCGCTATTTCATGTGTTCACTGAATAGGGGTCGATATTATAAAATTCGAAGTTTTAAGACTTCGATGTTATAATATAGACCCCCTGTTTTTTGCCTAGTCACATCACACACACACACACACACACACACACACACACACCTAAATGGTTAGAATTACTCTTATGCTACACCACAACCACTATACAGCATACAAAATAAACAATCCATCTTGCCCAACTCATAGTACAATTCTTTAAAATTACACTGCACAGTTTATATGTCAGAAGTTCATCTGCTTGGTTAAGAGAAGATGAGCCACTCAAAAAATAGTACTCCGGATCCGTCTGTTAAAAACAAATAACTAGTCACTATTGTCTAGCACGCAGGATGTATTAATTAAAATGGACAAACTGGACATCAAAATAGAAAGTTAGAAAGAAGATGGATCATTTAGAAATTCTTATGAAACAACAAAGTACACAAATTAGCAGTATAGAAGTACCTTTAAATGACCATGAAGGTAGAATAAACGAAGGCGAGTCTCAAAATGAAATCCTTTTAAAACAAAAATAACTGGCTTATAAAGTTGATGATTTAGAAAATAGACTGAGATGAAACAACATCACAATACATGGCATGCTTGAGAAATACGAGGGAGAAAATATAGTAAACTTGTTAACAACTTGGATGCATAAAATATTGAATTTACCTGAAACTTTACCTTTTGGGATTGAAGGGACACATACATCCTTGATAGCATTTTCAGAGAAGGAAAACTCACTGCCATGTTCAATAATAGTTTATATCCAGCTCAGGAAAAATATCAGACATTAAAAGGAGCATGGTCCAGCCCATCTGTTTAAATAGGTGAGCGTGTAATCGGATGTGACAATGAATTTTCCAGTAAAGTAATGAATAAAAGGAAATCCCACTTGCCATTGATTAAAGAACTTAAAGAACAATATTAAAGCTACTTTAGTATTTCCTGCACAGATCAAAATATTTCTTCCTGAAGGAATCAAAGTATTTGATACACTGGAAGAGGGATCAACATTTGTTAGTAAAAATACAATTCTTAACACTGAAGAAACTGACTGGAATGATGCATCCTTCAAGAGACAGAATGAGCTGAATTAATGGAAAACTGCTTCTAAAGTTAAAAAGCTTAAAATAAGTGACATTTATTTTCTGACTACAGAAAGTTTATCTTTTGAAAAAATAGATTTACCCTCTAAAGGGTTTCTTTAGGACTTTAAGCTTCAAATCATATGTAAGTGTGTATTTATGTTTTAAACTAAAGTGTTTTATATGGTAGGGAATATAAATATTTAGTCTTACGTTATTTACAGTGAAAGACTTAAGAATTTCATTTGAACTAAACATATAAATGCATTTCTAAATGTCAGATATATATTTCCTATATTAGAATGAACTTAAATCATAATTGATAGAATTGTTAACATTAAACTTATATAGGATTAGAATTTGTTTTCACACAGTATATACATTATAGGGTTAAATGAATGTCAAATCTAAGTAACATGCTAATTAGGGGTTTCAAACTGCTGGCAACTGTGTTTTGTTTGTTTTTTTTATAACACTTTCTTTTTGCAGGTCATTTACTAAACAAGTAGCACTTAAAAACAAGCTCAAGATCAAAAGAACAATTTAGTTGTGTAAAACTACTTTATTTTTACTTGCTATGCTTTCTGCCTGCTTCTTCAGCTGTTTTGGTGAAAATCAGGATCCCAGAACAGTTTAAAGTTCAGCACTGATTTTTGTGAAAGCAGGTAGTACCTGAATTGTGGTCAAAACGACAAGAAGAGAAGAGTACTGAACTTCTTCTCAAATGTATATGTGAGAAATCTGCTCAAAATAACATTTATTTAAAAAAAATTATTTAGAAGTGAAGGATTGGAAACACAAAAGCAATAGGGCAACGCAGTGGTGCAGCAGTTATTGTTGTCACCGTACAGCAGGAGGTTCTCCGATTCAATTCTTGGCAGGGGTGCCTTCTGTCCAGAGTCTGCATGTCCTCCCTGAGTTCACATAGGTTTCCTCCGGGTGCTCCAATTTACTGCCCCATTCCAAAGACATGCATCTGGAGCACTTCTCCCTGGGCCTCCGCTGAAAATGGGCTCTGTCCCAGTCAGACTTTCCCAGTAAACAAATGTTAAATAAATAAATAAAAATAGTGATATTATACACTGTGCTATCTCTGATATAGGATTTACTTGCACTTTACTGAACGCTAATACTTTACACTACAGTGTTATTGACCCCGACTGGATATGCTAATAGAGACAGTAAGATTAGATATTTGTCACTGATTAAGATAGTTTAGAGGAATTAAGAAGTATGGGAAACTTACAGTTTTCACATGCTGTAATTGTGTGTTAATGTCAGGATTTGAAATTCAAACCAGAACAGTAGTACGTAATTGCTAAAGACATAAATATAAGTTGGACAGGCAAGAATTCAATCATCTGTAGTCAAGAATGTTTATAATATTAGAATTAATAAAAAGAGTAAACATCTTATGAATAATATATGCACATATATAAGATAATAAAAAATCTTTTATGTAATATTAATAAAAGACTAATATTAGTAAGTTAAGAAACATATACATATGATGCAATCTCTAATAATATTACCTCATGATCTCATTAAAGGGAATGAGAACTGATACTTAAATAGCTCCTTTGATGGGAGATTTTAGAAATGCAGGTTATACAAAATAAGGTAGAATATCACTGGACAAATATGACAGAAAATAATATATGTCAGTATTAAACTGCATATAGGGAAGACATACATTACATATACCGGCACATGGCAGAAAAGTAAAACATCTCATGTAATTTTTAAAGAAAATTACATAAAAATGAATTTGAAAAGATCATTAAAACTGAAATTTAAAATATGGTTACATGAACTCTGAAGCTTTCTAAGTATTGTACACCACTGGATTCACTAAGATTACCTAAGATAACTAATTTTACAAGTCAGAGCTAAAATTTGAGTTGCCATGTCAGTTCTTTCATTTCTGATAGAAAGTAGAGTAGATTTTCCAAGATGTTTGAGACTGGGAGAGGAGAATGTGGTTTGAAATTAACATTATGAAAATTTTAAACACACTGCTGGTTGCAAATGTTCTTTGACTCTGTTTAATAGCAAGATAATTCCCATTAGTGTTAAATCAACTACTAGACAGTAAGTTAAAAAATAAATATAAATATAATTGGAAAGAACAAGATTTAAAATAATTAGAAATAAAAATTTATTAAGATACGAGTAAGATCATTAATCATAATTTTGAAAAATCGAACTGTTATTCTTTATTAAAAAAATGGAAGGACTGTTTTTACCTTTGAGGACAGGCTATTTCTTATTAAAGTGATTATTATATTACCTAAAATTATATATATATATATATATATATATATATATATATATATATATATATATATATATAAAATATATATGGTTCCCCTTTAGAATCTCGAATTGCTGAAAGCTCAAAATTCATAAGCTTGAGCCCAGAATCTCGAGTTTTCAGCAACTTGAAATTCTAAAGCATACGTAAAAGATGTTCAAAAATGTCTTTACAATGTTTTTGCAGTGGGGCAAGCCCCCCTGCACCCCCCACACTCCCCTACTTAAATATACCAACTCCGAGATCGCACTACAACGGGGATGAGGGAAATCTCCCATTCCACGCTGTATGCAGAAGCGCACAACAGGAGAATTTCCATTCCTCTGCTATAGTGTGGTCACAGAGCTGATATATTTAAACAGGGAGAGTGCAGGGGGACTTGGTTCCCTGCATACATGTAAGTAAACTTTTTTTTTTGGTTCTCTCCCCTTCACAAGTTTGAGTTACTGAAACTCGAGATTCTGGGCTCAAGCTTATGAATTTTGAGCTTTCAGTAACTCGATCTTGTGAAGGGGAACCATATATATATATATAGATATATATATATATATATATATATATATATATATATATACACACACACACACACACACACACACACACACACACACACACACACACACACACCTATCTATCTATAAATATATATGTACACATAATACATTCAATAGCTTTAATACCTGACAAAAAATATTAAAGAAAATGGCAAAAATTTTAACTTCATTCTTAAGGTACCATAAACACTGAGATTTATTAAAAATCATATTAGACGGTGGGAGTTTGGCAGTACTAGCTTCCTGATGCAGAATTTTATTCCACTGCTGCAAATTTTAACACTATTTTACTCTGGCTAGACTCAGTTTATACTGTCATGGAAAACCATTCAGGAGCAGAATATACTAAATTCTTATAAGTTTATGAAATATAATAAAATCGAAGTATCTAACAATCCATTCATTTAGCTAACAAAACATACCTTAAAGGAAATTCATTTCAATCTTTCGACTCTTCATATATGAAATTAATCTTTAAAAAAGTTAAGAAATATGTTTTTAAAATTACATTAATTTTAAAATGGAAATTTTTGTGCTTTCCTTTTGCATACACCTCTAGATTTGTAGAAACTCAGAACAATGAAGAAATAAATTTATTAAAAAGGAATGGGTTAGTATTAAAGATTATAAGTTGGATGAATCTGTTAATCAGCTATTATCTATTAAAAAAGAAATTAAATAATTAAATTTGTAGGTAATATGGATGAAGAAGAACTGAACCCTCTTCTGCCATTATGGGTGCCATCATCGAAGGTAAATTTACCTACAAAGAAAAACTATCCAAGTTATGCAAGCTAATTATAAATAATAATAGCTTTGATGCAACATTTTGGATTTTTTTTTAGATGGTAGTAGACTGAGTGACTCAATTGTTGATAAGAATAAAGTTGTGTTACTTTACTCAGTTAGTCAAACCTCTTCACATTTATACTAGAAAGGTTTTACATGGAAATGTATACATTGAATGTTTGTTACTCCATATAAATTTTCTAAGTTTAGTTAACTGACTTCTTCAGTTTGCCTGAGATATCGTAATGATGTAAAAGACAATTGGGGGTATATGCTTTTGGATTGTGAAAAATTAAGTGTTTACTGGGAAGAGATAAGCATTTTTTAAAGGATTATGGTCTGATAATTGTTCTTTAACTAGATCAACAATACTTAACAATACTAAGGAATGTTCTACTTACATTATTTATAAAAGCCAAACAACTAAAAATGTTTTAGAGTCTCCTTGCAGTAACTAGAAAATTATTACAAAAGAATCAAGCTAACCCAACATAAATGTACATATTGTAAATAACATAATTGTACGTACTATAAATAACCCATCCCACCTTTTTTTCTTTTTTCCTTCTAAGTCTTTATTCTCCCTCTCAGTTAAGTTACCACTGCCATCCTAAATACTTAGATACTATGTAACCAAAGAATTTATTCCTGTTCTCTAGCATGAAATGAAATTGTAATTGTGTCTTCTTTACTATGATTGTATATGTAACTAAACTATGTAATGCAGAGCTTTTCTCCCCGGGCCTCCACTGAAAACTGGCTCCCATGGACCTCCCCAACCATCAAACCGGAAATAAATACATAAATAAATAAACTCAGTTCCTATGTTCAAAGAATTTTTAACTTTAACAGCAATGCTATGTAAAACTGAAAAAGAAGTGATTAGAATAAGGTTAGTAAATCATATTAAAACTTCTAGTTTTTGGGATACCCTTGAAATGCTGATATTGCAATACTAAGATACTTAATTTGTTAATTATATTAGATTATTCTGATGATTTAATGTATTTTTAACACTGTGTAACAGAATATAATATTGATTTTTTTCCCTTTCTGTGTATACATTGTACATATGTTAAATCAATAAAAATTTTCTTAAACAAAACTTTTTTAAAACATCATTCCTAATTCCTAGCTCTGCTCGTACAGCACATCAGGCTACTCTCATCCTATAATCCATTTTTCTCTTTCATCCCACCTCCATCTTCTAACCACCATTTTACCTCTCACTCCACTTTCTTCCTGCCATCTTTTACCTTCACTTCCTCCAGCTAAAATTGTTTCTCATTTTTCTGACCTACTATCTCTCCCTTAATTTACTCTTAAAATACTGGAAAAAAGCATAGAAAGGTGGTGTGATGACCACAGGCACTGCTGTCTTGTGGAGGACACAATTCACAGGAGAAAGGGCAGTGGATATCGTGTGGGAAGCGGCTCATCCATAACTTTTATGTATGGGATGAGCCTCAATCACTGCACCAAAGACTTCTGACTGGCTGTGCAGGTGGAGAGGGTGGTACAGAGAAGGCAGTTAGTTACAGGGCTCTATCTCTGGTGCCCACAATGAGTGACTTACTTATTTGTTTTGGTATTTGATTAATTGCTCACTGCAGGCGAGCTAGTAGCAGTTAATAAAACTTTAATTTAGAAAAGTGTTGTGGTTTGTGCAATGACTGACTCTAGTCAGAAACACTTGCAGTTCATTTTCTTTTAATTATTTAGAAGCACAGTCAGTAAGTGGAAGGGCAACTTGGTCAACACTCATCTGGGACAAGAATAGTTGAACCTGCTTTTTATATCTGGAGCCGGCCTGGAAGAAAGACAATTTCTGGACAAAACAAAATCTGGAGAAGGAAAGAGTGAGTACAGGTACATGTATGACCCAATCAATGAATGATTAATTTTTCCATACTTTTTGGTAGTATGCTAGTATGCATTTTCTAAAGCAGCAAGTCTGAAGCACAAATGTATGTCAATGTCTTCAATCAATAATGGTGAACAGATTTTAAGTCTTGTTCTTATAAACTTAGAAAGTTGCTAGAACAACATTTTTTTGTTAGCATTTTCTGAAGGATCAGAAGTCTGAAACTCAGAGTTCTGTCATTATTTAGTGACTTCACAATAACAGTGGTAGGAGAAAAGCCAAAATGTAGGAATATAGTTTAAGTATTGCTCTTATAAACTTAGAAAGCCCCTAAATATCATGTTTTGTGTTAGCAATTATTTTCTGAAGGACAGGAAGTCTGAACCTAAAATGTCTGTCTTTATTTAGTGACTTTGATCAATACTGGTGGTGCGATAAAGGTCAAAAATAGGTACAGATATTAAACATTGCTCTTATAAATGCAGAGTGCTGTTAGAATGACAGGTTTCTGCTAGCATGCATTTTTAAAGGATAGGAAGTCTGAAACTCAAATATCAATCATTATTTAGTAACTTCTATAGGGCGGCCATGGTGGTGCAGCAGTTAGCATTGTCGCCTAACAGCAAGAGGTTCCCTGGTTTGATACTTGGCTGGGGTGCCTTCTGTGTGGTGTCTGCATGCCCTCCATTTGGTCGGGTGGGTTTCCTCTGGGTGCTCCGGTTTCCTCCCACATCCCAAAGACATGCTGTAGGTAGATTGGACACTCTAAATTGGCCCTAGGTGTGAGTGCGTGTGTGCCTTCTGTGGAAGGTTGGCGCTGGGCTGGCAGCTCGACACCGTAATAACTCCACTGCCAATCATGAGCGAACAGGTGATCCGCTGTGGCGACCCCTAACTGAGAAAAGCCGAAAGAAGACAAATAATTTAGTAACTTCTATCACCTGTGCTTTGCCAGAAAACCAAAATTTGATGAGAAACAGATTAAAAATATGAGACAAAAATCTGGTCAGTTGATAAGTGTGGTGGACTACACCAGTGGATATGTCAAATTAAAATGCAATGCAAATCAAATGCATAAATGAAGTTTGCCTTAATGACTTTTTTACACAATTGCCTTTTTAGAGAAACAGGTGGAAAGAATTGCACATAATATACAATGACAATGATTAGAAAGAAATTAAGAATTTTAATACAGAGTTCTTTACTTCAGAGAAAATGTATACTAATTCACATTCTCTTATTCTTTCAATGACTCATCTTAACATGGTCAAAATATTTTACATGCCTCTGAATGATCCCTGACTGATTATTATTTCTGGATTTGATTACCAATAACTAAATCAAGTCAAGAATCTGGATATCATTTGTGTGATGGACAGAATAGGACTGGTGGTGGACTCTCAAAATATTGGGGAAAAAGCTGCATAGAAAGAACGGCGCAAAAGGGGCAATCACCCCAGGCACTGTCTCGTAGAGGGCAAAATTTGTGGTAAATAAACAAGAAAAAATACATACAAAATGTAATGCATAAATGCAGTTTGCTTTGCACACAATTGCCAAAATTACCTTTTTGTGAGAAAGAGGTTATAAAACTTCACTTAATAATTAATGACAATAATTAGAAACTTCTTCACTTAAAGAAAATGTATATTAATTCACATTCTCTTATTCTGTTAGTGACTTGATTTAACAGTAGTAATATTTTAAGTGTCCTTGAATTGCCCTGGTCTGATTATTGTTTCTAGATTTGTCCATGATTCTGATGAAAAATGGTAACTGATTTGTAAGAAATGGCATACATCCAAAATTGTGGCGCATCCTCCTGCCATTGCTGCTAGGCGTCTATATTAGCTCGCTGAAATGCGATTTCCACGAACACCTAAACATCGACCGCACTTCAGCAAAAATCGTTTCAGAGATTCATTGAATTTACCATGAGCAAAGAAGTAGTTGGCCAACTACTCAACGTTGCTCTTTTGTCCACTGTAGTGTGATCTCGGAGTTGGTATATATAGTTGGGGAGGTGTGGGGGCGCAGCCCCCCACCCACTTGGGTGGGATAATTTACTTACATGTCGGTCTGTTGTGCTGCAGGGCAAGTATTTATTTGCACTTGGTAAATTCTGTGAAATTCATCGAATCGCTGAAACGATTTTTGCTGAAGTGTGGTCGATGTTTAGGTGTTCGCTGAAATTTTATTTCAGCGAACTAATATAGACTTGCTGCCAATACTGGTCATTGTTGTTGCTATACAGAGCAGATAAGACTTTGAGGACTGTTTTATGGGGAGTGGGATAAATACGAGTTCTTAAGTCATCATTAAGGCTGTTTTTTGTGTATTATTAGTTCATTATTTCTACTGATTGGACTTGGACTTTTAATGAATGTTTCCCTCTTTAATAGGGGGGTGGGAGCTATGGACATTTAATAAATGCTACACTGTTTTATTGGGGGGGGGGTGAGATTTTTAATTCACCAAAGTTGTTTTTTTATCTATTAGTTGATGGGCTTCTAATGAATGATACACTGCTTAATGGGGGAGGGGGGTGAGTTCTTAATTCATCAGTGCTGTTTTTATCTATTAGTTGACAGACTTTCAATCAATGCTATGTTGTTTTATAAGGGGGAGAAGAGAGGAGTTTTTAATTTATCAAAGCTGCTTTTATTAAAAAGTTATGTACTCACCATACTGTTCCATCTGTGTTGTCCATTTTCATTCTTCCTCAACTGATGAGTTCAGATCTGAGACTTGGATCTGACTTAGCCACTTCTTCCAGATCACTGAATTCTAGCACTCTCAAGCTCCTCCCTTTACCCAAAATGCCCCACCAAACTAAAGTACCTCAGACTGAGTTTGCTGGCCGTATATGTAAAAGGATAACCAGTGACAGAAAAAGGCAGTGGTAGCATAGAAAAAGGGAAGCTCGAGGTCAAAAAGGTACAGAAGTTACTATACAAACTCTAAGATCTCTCCAGAAAGCAAAGGAGTGGGCATTCCTCAACTGATGGGAGAGAGTCCCCAGCTACTGTAACCCTGGAAGGCCCCTAAGGAAGGACATTCCAGAGCACTGCTGAGCCAAATGCTACTCTGTTCCTAGAAATCAAATCCAATTTGTAATGAGCAATGAAAGTGTGGAGATTAGCCCAAGTTGCGGCTGCACATATACCATCTAATGATGCTCTGAACCAAAAAGCTGAAGAAACTGACAAAGATTGGGCTGTATGAGGTTTTGGTAAAGATAAACCCAATTTACCATAGACAAATATAATACAATCAGTCAGCAATTTGCCAATGTAACATTAGAATCTGGCTGGAGAAAAGGAAACAACTAACTGGTCAGATTTCCTAAAGTCTTTGGTTCTATGAAGGTAGAAATTAAGTTGTCTATGCACATCCAGAAGATGTAACATGTACTCTCCTTTGTTTGAAAAATTTGAATAGAAAACTTGGAAATTAATGATCTGGTTAATATTCAAATCAGAAGCTACCTTAGGTAAAAAAGATGAATTAGTTCACAATGACTCCCTGTCTTTGTGAGAAATTAGACAAGGAGCCTTAAAAGACAGAGCCTGGAGTTCAGTACTCTTCTAGCTGATGTAATAGCCAACAGAAAAAATATAGTTTTCCTACATAAAAAATTTAGGTTAGCTTTGGCTGCAGGCTCAAAGGGAAATTGGGTTAAGGCCTGAAGCATTATATTTAAATCCCAAGTAGGTTTTGGGTGTTATAAAGAGGTCTGTGCAAAAAAAAGCTCCATTGAGAAAGATCCTGCATAATTTAGAAGAGGCTAATGTATAGTTATTTTTCCCCATGTGGAAATTAGAAATGGCAGCCAACTGAACTCGAGTAGTTGAAAAACTAGCTCCTTTATTAAAGATTGAAGCTAGAAATTCAAGGATTGCTGATACAGGCACTGAAAAGATGTCCAGATCTTTGATAAAGGCCCAGAAGAAAATTTGTTCCATTTACTCTTGTAAGTCTTTCCTGTAGAAGCCTTATGGGAAAACAACAAAATATGATGGACTGAGGAAGAGAGCCTGGGTTGTCTAGCAATCAATGGAACAGGGGAAACCATGCGGTCAGTTTGAGGCCTGTTATGCCCGGGTGAGTCATGCCTGTTGGGTGAGACAGAAAGCCTACAGTTGGATCGAGAACCCATGTTGGATGTAAAGACCAAAAAGGAGTCATGAAGATAACTGTGCACTTCAACCAAACTGCTTTCTAAAGAAATTTGGGAATTAATGGCAGAGGCAGAAATTCATATGAGTCTGGAAGACCAATCGCGGACTAGAGCATCTCTCGGTGATTCCCCCAATGGAGGGATCAAGGCAAAGAATCTGCTGTGCTTATTGTTGGGGGGGGGCACAAATAGATTGCTGTATGGTTGGCCAAACTGGCAGAAAATTCTGTCATGTTGACATTGAGAGACCACTCTTGAGGCATCAGAATAGACCTACTTAATTTGTCTGCAAACACATTTGATTTCACTGGGACACATGTTACTATTAGAAAATGATTACAAGAGATCACCCATTGCAATACTCTCATAGCTTCTCAACAAAGAGGATAAGATTTGGTTCCTCCCTTGTTTGTTCATGTACCGGACTACCGAGATGTTGTCCATCTGTACCTCAATTGTCCTGGAAGTTGGAGAGTCTTGAAAGGCCAATGCTAGGAGGAGAAATCACATTTCCAGCACACTGATATGCATCTTGGCCTCTTCTGGGGACCACATGCCTTGGACTGCCTTTCTCAAGTAGTCTCCCCCAGCTGGGAGGCATCTGTGGTCACCATGGCCAAGGGGAGGGGAAGAACAAAGAAGCATCCTTTGTGGAGTTGGTTTGAATGACTCCAGTATAGAAGACATCTTTTATACAATTGAGGAATCTTGACTGGCATGGATAATGGATGCTGGAGAATGGACCATTGAGTCGACAGAATCCACTGAAGGATTCTCGTATGGAGCCTGGCCAGTGTAACAGGGGTGATAGCAGCTGCCATGAACCCCAAAGCATGCAGTATTAATCATGCCAGAAGGGATGAATTTTGGATCACTTTCTTGACTTGTGACTACAGAGTGTCTATTTGAGTTGCGGGAAGAGAGGCTATCTGACTGTATCCAACTAGCACCTATGAACTCCAGACTCTGTGTCAGGGTGAGCTGAGACTTGTTGTAATTGACTGTTATTTCTAGATGAAAATGCATCTGGCGTGAGTAGTCCCTTGCTTGTATCAGCTGATGCATGGGTGAAGCACTATGGATCCAGTCATCTAGATATGGAAACACCTGAAATCCCAGAAGTCTCAAGGGAGCTGCTACAACTGCTACAACTGCCATGCATTTGGTGAACACCCTGGGGGCTGTGGTGATACTAAAGGGCAGTGCTTTAAATTGGTAATGACTGGCTCCCAGCTAGAAACATAGCTATCTCTTGGAGTGCCTGTTCATTTTGATGTGATAGTACGCATCCCAAAGATCTGTTGAGCACATTGTCATCCTTTTGCAGTAGGGGCAAAATGGACTTAAGTCTGACTATCCAAAACTTTGTATACATTACAAACTGATTTAACTTGCTGAGATTCAAACTTAGTCTCAAGTCCCCTGTCTTGTCGGGCACTAACTTACTTACTTACTTCAGAACTGTTGGAAGGGGTAGGGAAAATGGTATGGTACAACTTCTTGATATAATCCACTGCCCCCCACAAATATTTTCTGATAGATAGCCAGGCTCTCTGGTGGAGGGATAAATAACCCCGACTGCCTCCAGAGAAGGACAGTGGGGCCTCCTTTCAGGACCACTGATAGGGCTTGTATGAGAAAGAATCTCTAGATCCCTGGCTCTGCAGAACACCTCTGCTGTGAGGACAGCATTTTCCATTTGATTGCCCCTCTGCCCCTGGAGGAACTATCTCCACGTGACTTTTGGAAAGGGCCCTGGGATTTCTTAAACCACATATTTCTGCTACCTCACTGGTTCCTAGAGAAGGGCCTTTGAGGGGTAGAAAAGCATACACCCATGGCAGACACAGTCTTTCTCTCTTGGACTGTGTGTGTCATTAACCTTGTGGCCAAAAAGAGAAGAGTCATCAAAGGGCTCACTGATGAAAGAAGATATAAACAGTTCTGCAAAATCACATAAGAGCATCCAGGCATGTCTCCTGATAGCTATGCCTGAACCCACCACCCATGAGGTACCTTCTGCAGCATGGGAGATCAACCTAATGGATGAAGAACTGACACAGATTGGAGGATGGCCAGCTGCAAGGAGATTCTATTCCCATCCTTGGCAGACATGGACCTGGAAAGAGATTTTGTAAGTGCCTTGATCAATTCCCATTGCAGTTTTGTAAAATGTAACATGTAATTCAGCAAACTAAGTGCAAAGGTCACTGAGGCAAAAACACACTTCTCAAATCTGTCCAATGCCCTAGACTCCCTACTAGGAGGATGGAGAGAGGAACTCGGCTCTGCTAGTTCCTTCCTTGTAGCTGCAGCAACAACCATGGCATCAACAGAAGCTCTCTTACTTCAGTGAGCACAGTCTTTGGGGGATTTTATCTGGTCCCTTAAGTATTGGTTCAACAGTGTCTGGCTTCTTCCATGCCCTCCAAGAGACTAAGTCAATGAGCTCATCGGCCAGGGGGGGTCACCCAAGAAGTAGATGGAACAGACCTGAAAGCCTCCAGGAACACCGATTCCTCTTAGGAGGGGGTATCAGAAGACCAACCACCTCTTTGTTTCAAGAGCTGTAGGATGTCTCCAAAGAAGATGTTGTCAGGTGATGATCTGGGGGACCCCTCCCCCTCATCAAAATCAGTGTCCTCTGTGATAGATTCCTGAGGGGAATCTAAGTACTTCCTTTTGCACCTTCTCTTGTGAGGGACTTCATTAGTGGGATGTTCTGGGGGAAGTATCAGAAGAGATTATTTTATTTATTTTATTTAACATTTGTTAACCGGGAAAGTCAGACTTGGAACAAAGCCAATTTTCAGCGGAGGCCCGGGGAGAAATGCTCCAGGTGCAGGTCTTTGCATTGTAATAAAAATTCCAATAGCAAGGGAGAGGGGAGTCTGGATGAAATAGGCTCTGATGGGAGTGGAAAGGGTATGAATACACTGAGTTCTTGCATGGAGGAGATTACAATGCCCTAATGGACTGGCTGGAGATTTGCTTAGACTGGTTGTCCCAGTGGAAGACATGATTGAGGCTCAGAACACAGAAAAGCATTAGGTAGGGTTGTCTGATCCGATGTGGTCAGGGATGTCTGTTCAATAGGCAGAGAGAAAACCCTCTCCACTACTTCGAAAGCGGAACATCTAGAAGAAACATATGGATCTGAAACTGAAAACTGTCAGATAATCAGCTCTTGTAACCATGTCAACATTCCACCTGAGGAGGGGGTTGGACCACAGCTAAAGAGTGCCAAGGATCTGAAAGGAAGAGACAGCTTCAAAAGCTTCGGAGTCTACTCCAAGCCCCTGAATCCAGTGCTGATGCTTTGGCTTTGAGAGTCCACAGACTCCAAGGCACTCTGTGCTGGTTAACTCAGGGGGACCATTGGAGATGAGGAAACAACATTCTTTGGATCAGAAGTAGACACCCCCAGGGATCTCGGATCAGATGGCTCTGAAACAGGAGGGTTGGAGAAGGAGCTATTAAAGGGGAAGTAGTTAGATGTTATCTCTCAGGCCTGTAAGGGGTCAGAGGCTGGAGATCCCCCATCTTTATCTGTGCTTGAGGAACTTCCTCATCATCCTGTCCATGTCTGCTTCGGAAAAGCTTCTGGAAGAGCAAAGAGAGGAGGTAGTGGAAGGAGGTCTATAATGTCTTCAAGGTGACTCCAATAGGAATGGAGAGGGGAGTCTGGATGAAATAGGCTCTGATGGGAGTGGAAGGGGTATGGATATACTGAGTTCTTGTGCTTTGAGGAGTCTGAATGGGGACTGACAGATCCAACATTTTTAGGACCTTGGCAGGGGGCTCTGATGAGGGAGCCAAAGCTGAAGTTGAAGGACATTCTGAAGACCTTTTTAAGACTTCTTAAGTTTGTGGATCATCTGTAGCTTTTTCAGGCTTAAGGGTTTGAGCCCCAGCCACCAAGGAAGAGGATTTAGAAGGCAATAGACCACGAAGAATCAACTTGTTTTTACAATCAATCAAGGCCCTAGAACTGAAACCAGAGCAGATATCGCAGTCTGGTGGGCCAGACCCAGACAATAAACATATTTCCTGTGGACATCAGAATTTGGGATCTTATACCCATAGGAAGGCTTTTCTGACATTTTAACAAGGCTACCAATAAAAAGGCACTGATAAAATCTTAGCAACAAGGCTGATACACTATCCAACTGCACTATCCAACTATACCAACAGACAAACAAGACTTTTTTTTAAATAAAAGAAAGAGAAAAAATGGGGAAAGGAGAAAAACTACCAACAATGGTAGAAAAAAATGTTCTTGAGGAGTATAAAGGAATACAAACAATTGTATGAAAGAAGTACTGAAAACTGTAACTAAGCTCTGAGAAAGGGAAAGCTAAAAAGTAAATTATGGGAGGGAGAAAGAAGATGGGAAAAATACCAAAAATATAACAACTCAAAAAACCCAGTTAGTAACAGGAAATTCGATGATTACACCAAAAACTCTCAAGCTAAGAATGCATGTCTGAAACCTACTGGCGGCAAATGAGATCTGAGGTATGTTAGGCTGGTGGGACATTATGGGTAAAAGGGAGAAGCTAGAGAGTTCTAAGATCCGATGGTTTGGAAGAAGTAACTAAGTCAGATCCAAATTCATCAGGTGAGGAATGAATGAAAATGACATCATCGGATCTATTATTATTAGTTGAATGAATGAATTCCTTAAGAATTGTCTGATAATGGTTTGGTTGCAAGATCACAGTATCTTGCTGTGTTATAATGTATGCAAATAATTTTCCATTTACATTGGATCCTTCCTGGATGCAACTGGTTTCTGTAGAGTTTTTCCTCTGATGACTTGTTGAACAGTACTTGTACATATCATAGGGGTCCATCATAGGGAGGGTAAACAGTGAATTCAGAGTAAGAATAACACAAATGTTCTTCACATGAAAGGAGGGACTTTTGTGGAATTCCATGCATGCATAACATGTTAATGTCATTCATTGCTCAATTGCTCATTAATAATGTACATCAGGGAAATTGCATCCAAGGGTCCAGTCCAGTCCAGATACTAGCTTCACATATTTTCTGTTTGTATGTTAACATACCTTGTGTACTTTTACCTGGCTGAAAATGTGAGCTCTTGAGCCTGAATTTAATACTGACACTGCAGTCATGTTTTTTTCTTGCCATTTAGTTTTGTTTACTTAATAAGTAGTATCATACCTAGAAATGAAAAAAGGGCATCCAACCAGTTAGCAGGCTGTAGGCTGCATTGAATAGGTTGCTTTAGCCTAGGTTTCCTATGACAGCTCTGTGTTAATATTTTGCAAAGGCAATAGATTAGTGTGGGAATTTCATTTTGACAGCACACTCTTTCAGTAAGTCATCAATTAATGTACTTACCAAAGTAAGCTGCCTTTGGAATCATGAAGACACATCATCATCTTTGGATGGCTGTATAATATCAACAATGCACACCTCTAAATGCCTGCCCTCATTGCTCACATATGCTTTCTACTGCTACTTTTTTGTATGTAGCACAGTAGGCAAGTTTTTATAGTATAACTTTATGCTGCTGACATTTGGACTGTACCTGCAAATAAATGTGGATTGCGCCAAATTCTGAACAGGTAAAAAAAAAAGTTATGTCTTACCATAACATTCCATCTTTGTTGTCAATTTTCACTAATCTTTGACTGTGGGCTCGTAACCGACTCAGCCATTTACTTCAGCTCGCACCTTCCAAACTCTCAAGCTAGACTTTTACCCATAATGCTCCTCCCTAAATTACCTCAGATTGAGTTTGCCTACTTTAGTGGCAGATAAACAGAAAGAATATAAGAAGAGACCAACTTTGTGTCACTATTATGAAGCCAGTTGGGGGATAATTTGATCCACTAAGAGTCTCAGTATGGGGGATGGAGGGGGGAAATGTCAAGGATTAGTGAAGATCGACAACACAGATGGAACGTTATGGTAAAACATAACTTCTTTATCTGACATTGTCAGTCTTCACTCAATCCTTGACTGTGGGACAGAATCCCCAGCTACTTTAGTCTTGGGGTCTCACGGAAGAATATTCCTAAGCGCCATCTAACCAAATGATGCCCGTTCCCTCGAGACCTGATCCAATTTATAATGAGTGATAAAGGTATGGGGAGAAGACCAAGATATCATCCAAGGATGCTCTGGTATGAAAACTGCAGAAATTGCCACTGCTCTAGTTGAATGGACTTTAACTGGGCGTGGAAGTTGGAGCCCTTTTGAGTGACAGATGAAAGTAATGCAGTCTCTAAGCCATTTTGCCAAGATAACCGGGCTCCTAGAGAGAGAGAGGAAACTGTAAGAAATAATTGGTCAGATTTTCTGAAATCCTTTGTTCTATGAAGAAAAAATGTAGTTGCCTGTGAACATCTAGTAAATGAAGAGAATACTCCCCTTTATTGGAAAAATTAGGGAAAAAGACTGGCAATTGAATTGTCTGATTTACATTAGATTCTGAAACTACTTTTGGTAAAAAGGATGGATTGTTCCTAAGGGCAACCCTATCCTTGTGAAATATTAAGTAAGGAGGTTTGCATGACAAGGCCTGAAGTTCAAATACTCTTCTGGCCGATGTAATAGCCACCAAAAATAGTTTTTCAAGACAAAAACTTCAAGTCATAAGTCACTGAAGTTTCGAAAGAAGACACAGTAAGGGTCTGAAGGACAAAGGTTAGATGCCAAGGAGGAGTGGGCTCTTTGAATGGAGGTCTTAACATCAGGAGTCCCTGTAAAAATGCTTTACAAAGTTTGTGTCATTAGAGATGAGTCATCAAATCCCATGTGAAATTTCGAGATTGCTTCTAGATGAACTTTAATTATTGATGCCGAGGAACCAGATTGGTAGCGGTTAGCTAAAAAATCCAAAACCTTATGAACTGTGCTCATATAAAGGTCAAGTTCATTGTTTAGGGCCCAGTAAATTTTTCGCATTTACTTTGATATAGTTTCCTAGCTGACGGTTTGTGATGAGCCATAATAATTTGTCGGACAGGAGATGAAAGGTGAGAATGCCTGGCAATCATGGGAACTGGAGAAGCCAGGCAGTGAGCTTGAGATGTTAGAGGTTCAGAAGACCCATGCCCTCCAGATGCGACAACAGATCTGGAGCTGGGTCCAGAATCCATGGTTCCCGAAGAAGATGAGGCCAAAGGAAGGGAAACCAAACCTGTTGAGGCCAGAATGGAGCAATGAGAATTATTGTATTTTACGTCCTCTTGGTTTTCTTTAGAAACTGAGATGTCAGGGGAGTTGGGGGAAAGGCATAGAGAAGACCGGGAGGACAATCGTGGAGAACACCGTCTCTCGGTGACTCCCCTGAGGGGGGATTAGGGCAAAATAACGTCTGCACTTGTTCAGGGGAGAGGCAAAAAGATTGCAGCAAGGGTGGCCCCAGTGATGTAAAATCTTGTTCGCCACTACAGGATTGAGAGACCACTTATGAGGCATAAGAATAGCTCTACTCAGCTTGTCAGCTATCACGTTGGAGCTCCCTGGGATGTGCGTTGCTGGGACAAAGCGGTTGGAAGAAATCGCACATTGCCAAACTCTGAGGGCTTCTTGACACAATGGGTAAGATTTGGTTCCCCCTTGTTTGTTGATATACCAGACTACTGACATGTTGTCTATTTGAATTGCTACTGTCCCTAGAGGAAGGGCATCCTGGAATGCTTGCAATGCTAACTGCACTGCCCTCATCTCTAGAACAGTGATGTGCAAGTTGGCCTCCAGTTGGGACCATGTGCCTTGGACTGTCCTTCCCAGAGAATGCCCCCCTCCCCATCTGGGAAGCTTCCGTGGTAACTATGGCTTGGGGTTGGGGAAGAATGAAAGGTTGTCCCAAGAGAATCTGATCGGAGTTGAGCCACCATATCAGATCCTGTTTGCAGCAATTGGTAATTATGATCAGGTAAGGCATAGGCTGGTGTAGCAGAGACCATTGGGAAGCAAGTAACCACTGCAAGATGTGCATGTGATATCTTGCTAAGGGAACAAGAGTGACTGACGCTGCCATTGAGCCTAATGCTTTTAGGACTAGTCTTGATGGAACTCTTTTGTTTCATAGAATTTGTCTGACATGGGATCAGATTCATTGTAGTCTTTCTGGATGAAGCAAATTGATTCCTGTAACAGTGTCTAAATGGGCTCTACTCGTTGAGAAGGTTGTAAGCTTGACTTTTTGAAATCTATTGTTACGCCTACGCCTAGAAATGTAGAGAGGTGTAGAGTGTAATATTTTGTCCATTCTAACTGATGCCTGGTGGTAGAGGTAAGGAGCCAGTTGTCGAGGTATGGAAAAACTCAAAAACTTTGCAGTCTGAGATGAGTTGTCACCACTGCCATGCATTTGGTGAACACCCTGGGGACTGTGGTAAGTCCAAAGGGCAGTGCTCTGAATTGGAAATGACTCTCCTAGCAAGAAGCACAGAAAACTCCTGGAGTGTTTGCCCATTTTTATATGGAAATACTTGTCCTGGAGGTTCACAGAGCACATCCAATAACCTTGTTCCAAGAGTAGAAGTATCAACTGTACCAAGACCATCTGGAATTTGATTTGTTGAACTGCCTTGTTAAACTGGCTGAGATCCAACATGGGTCACCAGTCCTGTTTTTTTGGGCACTAAAAAGAACCTTGAGTAAAACCCGGATCCTGTTTGGTCTGGTGGGACTTTTTGGATGACTCTTTTGACTAGCAGTTTTTTAAATTTCTAGGACTGCTGCTTCCCTGTAACTGGGTGGAACATATGATAGTCTTTTCTGGGTTACTGGGGGTAAAGATAATGGAATTTTGTAACTTCTGGATATTATTCCCTGCGCCCATTTGTCCATAGTTAATATTTGACAGGCAGATTGATGCAGAGAAAGTCATCCCCTGACTGCCTCCTGAGGAGGGCAATCGGGCCCCCATTCAGGGGTACTGATAGGAAGTACCAGAGAAAGACTCCCTGGATCCCTGGTTTTGTGATCCATTTCTGCCTCTGGGGCAGTGTCTTCCATTACTTCCCCCTATTCCCCAGTGAAAGTCTTTGCAGTGTGAATCCTGGAAAGGCCCTTTGGATTTTTTTAAACCACAGTCTCCCACTTCTCTGGTTCCTAGAGTAAGGCCTCTGAGAAGTGGAGAAACATATGCCTAAGGCAGAAAGGGTCTTGCCATCTTTTTCACATATAGATAAAGTGTCTTTAACCTTGGGACAAAAAAGGGTAGATCAGTCAAATGGAGCATTGATGAATTATGCTTTAAATGGCTCAGCAAAGTCACACAAGAGCATCCAGGAGTGCCTTCTAGTGGCTATGTCTGAACCCGCTGCTCTAGTCGCCCCTTCAGCTGCATGAGCAATCAGCTTCATGGAGGAGTTAGAAATCGCATCAAGGGTTGCCAGCTGAAAGGAAACTTTGTTCTGAACCCCTTCAGTCACTGCTCCTGAGAGGGTATCCAAGAGCTCCTTAATCAGCTCCCTCTATAATCTTGTAAAATGTGCCATATAATTCAAGGACCTGAGAGCAAAGGTCATTGAAGCATAAACACACTTTCCAAACCTATCCAAAGTCCAAGACTCCTTGCTAGGAGGATGGATAGTTGGACTTTCCTTGGCAAGTTCCTTCTTCGTCGCTGCGCTAACACCATGGTGTCAACGGGTTTTCCTTTGGACCAGTGTGGCTCATCCTTAGGGGGTGATAGAATATGATCAGACCTCTTGGGGATCAGCCCGATGGAGTTGGGCATCTTCCACACCTGCTGAGTGATCAATTTAATGAGATCGTCAGCAGGTGGAAGGAGCCAAAAAGTAGATGGCTGGGCATGAAAAGCTTGCAGGTATACCGACTCCTCCAAGGAAGGTTGGATGGAAGACCAGCCACCACTCTGTTTCACGATTTCAAGGATGTCCCTGAAGGAAACATCATCAGGGGGTGACCTAGGTAACCCTTCCCTTCATCAAAATTGGTATCTTCGGTGAAAGACTCCTCTGGGGAGTGTAAGTGCTTTCTCTTGCACTTATTCTTTGCAGGTACTTCCTCAGGGGGATGATCCGGGGAAGTGTCCGAAGAGGAAACCACCAAAGTGGGTCTATCCTGGGACTTTTGTGCCCTCTGTCCTGGGGATGAGATAGATGGTAGCTCAGGTCGAGGAGATGTAGAAACTTGTCTCAACAGGGATGGCAAAGACTGTGAGTCCCCAATGGACAAAGTGTTCTCCATGATTTGGAAGATTGGCCCCCCCATAGTGGGATGGGAGCCTGGAACCAAAATAGACTCCTTCGGAACCTGGGTCACATCCCGTACCGAGGAGGTAACCCCAAAAACAGAAGCCTGGTTCGATCCTACAAGGGCCGAAGTACCAAGGGACAGGAATGGCTTTGAAGATAAAGAATCCAGTCCATGCACCTCAGATCCGACCAGAGTGTCTCACCCCGGAAGACCTCCGGTACCGAAATACTCGAGGAACTCAAGGTGACTCTCGGTGCTGGAGACGAAACTGCTATCGGAACCAAGGGAGTCGGTGCCAAAAGTGTTGGAACAGAGGGCTGCAAAGTCTCGACTGGAGTTGGAGGAGGAATTGGCGGTGTTGTAGCAGAAAAGGTTCCAAGGCTGGGTTGGCTAGGAACAGAAGACAATCTCCTCACCACTAGGAGCTAATCCACCAGTCTCATGATGTTGGCCTCGGAGAAACTCTTAGTGGATCGAACTGATGCTGTAGAAGCAGACTCAGAAGATCTAACTTCGAGGAAGGGACTAGATGGTCTGTCTTTAAAGGAATCAACAAATGGAGAGTACCTAGATCTAGGTACTGAGATCAGTTCAGGTTTGTCTGTTGCCGACGGAGTCCAGGAACCCAATGTCAGCTCTGAAGATTCAAGAGTTTTGGTGTCATGTTCAGATTTTTCTGTAGAGTAAGTGTTTGGCACCGAGGAACGTTTTGTTGCCTTCTTAGTCAGTACCGAAGAACTGGGAATGGAAGAAGGACGTTTTCTAGAAGAGGCTGAAGAAGATGACAAGGAACTGGCCTCTTCAAATTCTGGTTTTAGAAGCCCTTTCAATATTAACTTGTTCTTACATTCAGTGAATGGTCTCATGGAGAACCCATGACAAACTGAGCAACTCTCTTGCAAATGAACCTTGCCTAGGCAAGTACACACATAAAATGTGTGTCTGAATTAGGCATTTTGCCCTGACATTTTTGACATCTCTTGAAGCCTGAGGTGCCCTTAGGTTTAACTGGTGATTCAGCTTTTTCTGTCATATCCACAATCATACACAGTCATACAGAGAAAGAAGAAAGTTTTTTTTTTTTTTTGATAGAAAGAAGTAAAGAAATGGAAAAAAATACCAACTATGGTATTGGAGAATACCTTGAAAGATAAGGAGGGGAGAGGAAAGGAAGTACCAGCAATGGTACTTTGACAGGAAATTATCAACGGTAGAGGAGAAATAAAGATTAAGAACACTCACATGACTACGAAGTTGTAAAAAGGGGAAAGGAGAGGACCATTTAGAAACTAAATTAGCCAATAAGGAGAAATTTAAAGTAAAATTATAAAGTAACTCACAATAATATAGCCAAGGCACGACAGCAGTAGAAACGCATCTGACACATGAAGCAGCAAACGAGATCTGAAGTAATTTGGGGAGGAGCATTATGGGTAAAAGCCTAGCTGGAGAGTTTGGAGGGCATGAGCTGAAGTAAATGGCTGAGTCAGTTCCGAGGCTCGGAACCAAGCCCAAAGTCAAGGACTGAGTGAAGAGTGACAACATCAGATGTGATGTTATAAGCTCATGTCTGGATAAGGCATGTTCATTTTATTTACTATATGTTTTATTTGGATGGGGAAAAGGTGGTGAAAAAAATAAAATAACAGCTGTTAAATGTTAAGGGAAAGCTAACGTTGTGTTTTCTTTAAATTGGTAAACAATGTGTATGGTTAAGCATCACATGACAGTTAAATGACCTACTCTGAAAAAACCTTTAAACTTTCAACAAAACATCTTGTTTGGACTTGCTCTTGGTCTCTTGTTTTTGTGAAAAGTTGCTAGCGAGGTGTTTTTTCCCTGTTAAAAAAAAAAGTGAGGGTCTGTCCCTAGGCTTCAATTGGTCTAGCTACTCCTCTGACTACTGTCATCTGCTGTTCCACTGAAGAAAATCTTACTTGCTATACTACTAAAATACATATCCTTCAAATACTCATTTGTAATTTCTAAATCTCTCTATTAACGTTATACACATACTTTTTTAATCATGTATACTTATATTTTTTTTAACCAGTCTTTGCTCTCTCTCACCTCCGACACTCTGTCAACACATTAACAATCCTTTACTAAACTAACTACTTTTTTTTCATCTCTTTTGAATGTATGTCCCTAATTATTGCACCTTTGCTCCCGTCTCTCTCTATCTCCCTCTCTATTTTTACCTCTTCTAATTTAAACAAATTAAGCTTAGTTCTCTCACTAGACAATCTTACTATTTCTTTGGTTGCTCTGTTATATTATATTATATTGTATTGCATTACACTTGTAAAAATGACAACTTTTACAACTCATATTTTATTATATTGTACTTGTAAAGTGACAATCCATATCAAAATGTTATATTTGCTACATTCTGCTGTTTTGCTTTCATGCATTATGTTGTTGGTTTTCTCCCCATTATGCCGCTGAAAAAGTATTACTGCCCAGTTGGACTTTCCCAGTAAACAAATGTCAATAAGTAAAAAAATAACATGTTCAGGTGACAGTTGCCTCAGTGGTCCAGCTGAAAGTGCAATCTGAATGCTGTTTTGAAGGGCTATTATTTAAATTGTAGTTTAAGTACTGAATTCTATTTTACTGCTTGGTGTTATGTAACGCAAGCAAGCAGTGACTCAATGAATAACAAGATGGAAAAAAAAACAGGAAGAGCTGGGGCTATGCCTTGTATTATCTCCCATCTTCCCCAAAACTGATATAACTAACTCTAGCACCTTAATGCAAAGTTTGAGACAATGTGATGAAGCCTTGACTATGGCTCAGGAGACCAGTGTCTGATTAGTAGCAGCTGAGGAGTTTGGAGAGCAGGACAGGTCTAAGTGATGACTGATACCTGCTCATCTATCCTGGGGTATAAGGTGGGTTATTCTGTTGCATTGGTGACATAAAAGATCACCAATGGAACATGCTAGGCAAGCTTGCACTGTTAGCTGTGCACGTACATTGCTGATCTGGGGAAGGTAGGTGTACATGGGAATGTGTACACCTTTCTCCCAGCCTTACAGCTGTAGCAGTCTAGTGGAAGGGAAGTGTAGACTGCTCCACAGGACCTGCAGGCTAGCCCATCACTACCACTTGACTCAAGCAGCATGGTGAGTAGTTAGACTGATTAGGCTTCCTGGGTATGAATGAATGCACTGTAACTCTCTCACCTAAATCAGGGATGGCTGGCTCCAGCACTCCTCCTTCCCATGGAATAAATGGGATGACTGGGTATTGGAAGGGTTCTGAACAAACCCCAGAGAAAGTAATACTCATTGAAAAGTATTTTTTTTCTGAGTAACTTTTCAGATGATCATCCTCATCAAAAAACAAAGTCTCTGTGGTGCACATGGTTAGCCTCAACAGCTGTTAACAGAAAGGTGGGTGATTTAAGCCCACCCAGGGATGAAGCTTCAGAATGGCACAGTGGAGCAGAGGATAGCACTGTTGTCTCACAGCAAGAGGTTCTCTGGTTCGATTACTAGCTGGGGTGCCTTCTGTGCAGAGTCTGCATGTCCTCCCTGTGTTTGGATGGGTTTTCCCATGTACTCTTGTTTCCTCCCACATGCTAAAGATATGCAGTAGGCAGACTGGACACACTAAATTGGCTGTATGTGTGAGTGTGGGTACATGAGTGGTATGGAAGAGCAACTGTGGTACGGCTAGCCACTCAATGATGTGAACCTTGGCTCTAGATGATTGTCACCATTGAAGTGGCACACCAACCCCATGTGCAAAAATAGGAAAAAAGGGTTGCTGATGGATGGAATCCAGATGATGTACTGTTCTTTATATGACATATACGAAATTATCAAAAAAATAGAAGTAAATATTCAAATTGCTAGTTTCTTTCCATATGGCTTGTTCTTAAAGAAAAAATAATAATTTTGGCAAAATGGAGCATAAAAGGACATCTATCCTCCTTTACTCATATAGTCAGAAGTAATAGTACAGTGACAGGAATGTTAACAAAAATACACGGTTACCAAAAAATAATATTTTTTTTATTAATGGATGTTGATTTATCAACATAAGTAAAGGTTAAAAAGAATAATGTATGCAGACCCTCTGAGGCTGGTAATTCAGGCTGCAACAATATTATGTAAATAATGTTTGCTTTGTCTCCAACATAATGTCAAAACACTACTTGGCTATATTATCTGAACTGTGAACTTCACTTTTACTGAAACTGTTTAGGTTTCAAATGCATTTTGTTTACTCAGACTATGACGATCTTCAACAAAAATATACACCCAGTCTGTTCTCAAGGACTGCTAAAAGATTACAGTTACGCGTGAAAGCATATACAAAAGGAATCAGATAAAACTTTACAGAATTAAGATGACTGCTAAAAGGCATGCTACGTTAACTGCTGTACATTATACTAACAGCAGTTCTGTAAGTCTGTCCTAACAATGCAACATAACACTTGGTAATACTGTGTTAATAAACCTTTGGCAATTGCACTTACAGCACTGGTTACTATACCTCATTTGTGTTAAGAAAGTGCTCAGCACACCCTTTATTTGAGGGCAGTGATAACACAGCACTTGGTTTTCTAGTTCAGTTCCTGAGTGGAAAGCCTTCTGAGCAAAGTTTGTATGTCCTTGTTTCACAGTGTACTTTCTCATCAGGTGACCCTCGCTACTGCTCATAGGTATGCATATAGTGTGTACACATCCTGTTATGGTGCTTTGTGTGTGTCAAACACAGTTCGCACACCAACCATCACATTTACTAGGGGAGAGAGAGCGAGAGAAAAGGTTATGTATCTTTATAAATAATTATTTATTTATATTTGTTTACCATGGTAGTGCACTCATCAATATTAACCAGTTTCAGGTGCAGCCTGGGTGAAACACAAAACATTTCACAAACAAAAAAATACATAAATGTAAGCAATAACAGAGTAGCTATGGCTACTTACATAGAAATAACTGTGTATGAACATTCTAGTAAACAAGCACAGTGCAATGTACAATCAAGCAGAGTGTAATGTACGATATATACATAAGCTTCTGAAGTGGGTTAATCTTCAGTGAATGTTGAGAGAGGAGAAGAGACTTGGAAAGGAGACAGGTTAGGAAATATGCCCTGCACTGAAGAAGAAGAAGCATTTGGCTTGGATGAAGAACTGTTTTTTTTTTTTTTTAGTTATATCCCTCTCCATTAGATAATAAAGGAGTATTACAAGTGTTAGTTCATATAGGAAGCTCAAACTTAGAATCTATGTCTATCTTTTGTATGTTTGCCACTAATGAGTCTGTGGAAAAGACATTCAGAATGGCACCAGTCATTGCTTCAAATACTGCTGTAGTTTCCATAACTTCAACTGCTAGCAGAGAGTTTACCAGCTGTGTAAAGACTGGCTTCAGAATTGAGTCAATCTCTTGTTCTGTGCCATCCACAAAAGGGTCAAAAGGATTTTGAATCAGGAAGGGTAGTAGTTCCCCTAGAGACTGTGTGCTGGCACTGATGATTTTTTTTTTTTTTTTTTACAGAGAGGTTTCCGCCCTTTTTACACTCTGGTACTATAGTATGAGTCACTGTCACCAGGCAATCAATCTTTTGTTTTCTCAGTGATGGCTATTTCTTGTGATGTGTGGTTCTTTGACTGTGGCACCATATACTGGATGATGCAATAAGATACATCTCATTAAAAGTACTTCTGCTTCTTCGACCATTACAAAGCACTAGTGGAGCAGGGTATCTTAGCTGGACTGGGAATGCAGGCTCCTTGAATTGTTTTAGATATGGCGCCAGTTGGATTCATGTCAAGTCATCAAAGGTAATTTTAGTGAATGGAAAAAAAAAATGAAAACTGTTTGCCGAAACTACCTTCGACAAACAGCTCATCACTTTTGTTTTTGAAGGGGGGTAAGCCCCTCTGCACCCTCACTACTCCAAGGTCACACAACAGTGGAGAAAAAAAAAAGCAAACTCCACTGTCGGCGAAAGTAATATCAGCAAACAGCACTCACAGCTTTTTCATTCGCTGAAATTATGTTCAATGAGATGATGTGCTCCCGGGCCAGTACTGCGTGTTTGTTAAATAAAGCATTGTTGAATCAGGAGTAAACTCTAAAGTATGACCTCCTAATTTAACTTGCAATCTTGGAGCCGTTTAGTGTAGCCTGAATGTTGCCTTGGCACTTGCACGACAGTTGCATTGTCCTGGCCACAATACATGACAGTGGTTTCAAGAGTTCACATTGGTCCTGCCTTGCTCTTCACCCATACTTTCAATCTTTTCACAGCCTTTTGAGGATTTCTAAGTGTTCCTCATGTCCAGCTCCAGCAAAGATGACAACAAGACTCTAGGTACCTCCTGAGGGATCAGATTTCCCTGTCCATTGCCCGATAGGTAAGGCAGAAACTACCATGCACATCCACTGCTGTAGCTAATAGGGGGAAATTTGGAAAATCCTTCCCTGCTGTCTTCAATTTGGCTATTTTTCTTTGAAGTTCATGAACTCTGAAACGTGTGTGTGTGTGTGTGTGTGTGTGTGTGTGTGTGTGTGTGTGTGTATGTGTGCGCATGCGTGCTCTTTCAGTGCATGTTGTGATGTCATCACCACAGTAGTATGTGCTTCCTCGTTCTTGTACCTACCAATTAGTATTGAACCACTGATTAAGCATACACTGTACATTAAGCAAACAATTCAGGAGATTTATGGCTCCACAGTGCACAGATAAAGCTATGACTATGACACAGACAGCTTATGGTCAAAAACTGATCTGGCAGCTAGAGAAATCTGTTGGGAGGAGGACGTAGGACTGAGAAGACAAGGCAGACTCAACCATCCAGGGGGAGATGTACCAAAGAGGGTGCTTTAACTCATGGAGGTCAAAGAGCACTATGCAAAGGACATGGCACTTGCTTGGCTACAGCAATTGTTAGCTTTGAAGCTGGGATCAATTAATGTGTGAACTAATATATTTATCAATGAACTGGTACTACAGGCCCCACTTCATAAGCACACGTCAAGTTACCACTTTGGAGATTAGGAAAGCATAAAGAAGAATCCCTCAAAGTGTTGTAATAAGGGTGATACTTAATGGAGCAGATAAATCCGGATTACCTGAACGGGGGGGCAGTCACTAAATATATACTTGCCTGATGTACAGGAAAGTCTAAAAGTTGTTGCTGGATGGTTTGTGCAAACACTAGATGATGATGGGAGGGTAATTAGACTGAACAATGTATTGAGTTTATCTGTCACATCTGACATCGGGGTGGGACTAAAAATGAAAGAATCCCAAAAATGTTTAAATCTCCTAGGAGATAGGAGCCAGAGAATGGCCAAAAGGTGAAAGCTCAGAACACCAAGATCACATTACTAAAGAAGACCCATTTCCTCAAGTTACAGTTCAAATCACAATGCTTGTCAGAACAGTGAACCAGTGATCAAGCAGTCATAGTACATGTATATAATGGAAATATTTTTAAGTAAGGACTTGAAGCACCTGTGCCCCCAAGTGGATTGGCTTTTGATAGCAACATTTTTCAATATGCAGTATATACCTAATGGTAAAACGCAAGACAGTCAGCAATCAACATAAGGGGGATTGTTTAATAATTGTCAGCACTTTCCTCTGTGGAGTAAAGGAATCCAGTTGATGGCCCATTTTCAAGGACTCATGTACTCACTTCAAGCAGAACCTGAGCTGGCAGTGAAAATCCATGATGTGAAGAACACTTTTGTTGTTATTTTGTATTCACAGAAAGAAATCAGAGCTGATTGTTCTGATTTAAAGATAATTCTGATATTCTTTGCATGAAATGTGGGTTCTTCTTAAAGGATATCAAATCCTCATGAAAGACAATATAACGATCCCTACAAACAAAGGCCTAAAAAATAAAGTTGTATAAGTAAATTAACCATAGCAGTAGATGTCTGAATGATCACTGCTGTAGTAGCCTTAGTTGCATGGGTTATATCCTGCCAAGGATATAACAGCTGACCGGGTTTCCAAAGCTTAAGGGTACCTTCAATGCACCCAGACTGTCTGACAGCTCGAGCTGAGATGACTAAAAGAAAATTTGGGTGCCAAGTACTTCAGAGCTTTCCAGCCAACAGAAAGAGGGAGGCTGAGCCCTGAAAGGATAATGCTAGGAAGAACAAAAAATAAATAACCGCACACCCTGACATACTACCATATCAAAAAACAAGGGAGATGGATGGAAGGAAGTGGCTACATCTACTGTCATGGTAAGTTTATTTACACATCTGCACTACATTCATCAAATTGATCACTGCTAAAGTAGCCATAGTTATATGGGTAGATAACTCGAACTTAGAACATTTGGCAGGTGGAAGGAAGAGATTCCAGAAGCCCCCTGGAGAATGGTCCGAGCAAAGCCTTATCTAACACCTAGAGAAGTGCTTTGTAAAAGTATGTACACAGGCCCATGTTGCTGCTTTTAGAAACAACTTCAAGAGGTCCTAGGGACCAAAGAGGATTCAGGAAGTTGAGTGCCTTCATTAGGGAAAGCATGTCTTTTATATTTATGCGCTTGCATCTGCTCTAGATGTTCAATATACCTTGCAGTATTATCCCTCCTGAAACTGCTCCCTAAGCAAAGTCAGAGGCTCTTGTGCTGATTGGCTGCTTTAAAGCAAGGAGGGAGAAGGGGAGATACAAATTTTAGGGATAATTGCCGTCTCCACTAAGTAATTTATCTACTGGCAAACCCCAGCACTGGGATTTGAAAACAACAAGAGATGTTGATGCTGGAAACAAAGATATTTCAGATATCATTGTATCTTTCTCATGTGGAGTCTTTTCAGGGTTATCATGAGAATCAGAGATGCCATGGACCCAATATCCTGACCGAATTCTGAGTGGAAAAGTTTAGAAATAAATCTAAATTTTTTTTCACATAGAGGAAAAGCACTTTGAACTGACATGTCCAGCTGATACCCCACAAACACAATCCTGTGTGAAGGAGTCAAAAAGGACTTTTGAAAGTTCTCTCGGAATCCCAGCTTGTAAAAGACATCTCTCAACAAGTTAGAAATTCCTGACACTTTGAAAAAAGACTCCACAAAGATAATCAAGTCATCTAAATATGGAAAAATGAAAAATGATACCCTACAACTACACATTTTGTAAATACTCTTGGTGCAGTGGATAGTCCAAATGGTAAGGCAGAGAATGGATAATGTGATCCATACTCAGAACCTTAAGAAACATCTGAAATATGGATAAAAGGAATATGATGATAAACACCTTTTAAAAGTAGTGTTACCAGGAAACTTGATTGAGGAAGAAAAGGCAACAAATTGTGACATTGCATCATTTTGAAGTTAGACACTATCACAAACATTAATAAGAAAGAAAGATCCAGAACTGGACTGCAAGCATCATCTTTCTTTGGCACTAAAAACATCCTTGAATAAAAACCTTTCCCCACTTGGAAAGGAGGAACTGGTTCTATCACTCCCTGGAACAGCATGTAATGTAGGAAAAGGTGGAAAGAAGACAGACTGGTCTGGTTAATGAGGAATAACCCCCTGACAAGGATGAAAATCTCCTCACTGTCATCTATAATCTGGATGAACGATCTTCGTAACCCATTTGTCTGAAAGTGTCTATTGCCAAAGAGAAAAGTGGAGATTCAGACTTTCTGGAAGGAAAAAGAGACTGCCAGGGTTTGAGGAGGTAACAAGATCCCTTAAAAATTTAAATTGACTCATTGGACTGTTCATGGTTTTGGGGTTCCTGAATTACTTTTGGAAAACTCTTGCCATTTTTTCCACTAGATGAGGGGTTAGAAAATCTCTTAGAAAATATGGAAAAGGAAGACAGAAAAATTTACCCCAGAATTGCCCCCTGTACTATAAATGGACAGAGGCAGCTCCTAAATTCTTATCCTATGCCTTAGTCCCCTCAAATTATCTATGTTAGTTAGTTATTCTTATTAGGGGTAACATATAACCCAAAAAAGTGGTGCAATGGTGCAAAAAGAAGAACAAATAAACCAAAAAATGCACCACCAAGGTTTCTGGGCTTCACACAGTTTTATTTAACACAAATTGTTATGCGCTTTCATCAATCCAAGTTGACTTCATCAGAACAGTTAATTCTGTCCTCATGTCTGGAACATCCCCCTCCTGTTTGTTGGCCTGTCAGTGTATGTTGTAAGAGGCATATCCCACTACCCTCTGTGATGCTGTTTGCCAAACACTGACATGAAATCCTGCTCACAGTGAATGTGGTGGTGCGTTTTTTGGTTTAGGGGTAACATCTAATTATCGACCATGGGATGGGTAAGGCCAATCTATAACTAAACGGGATAAGGTTATTTTGAGGACAAGAGAGGAAATTGGCTAGGCTTTAAATGGCCCACAAGGGCAGCTAACCTAGCACTTACCTACGAACCCATAAAAATCTTAGAAATTCCCTGGTTTAACTTATCCCTTTCATCCCACTTTTTAATCACCTCTTCAGCAAAGGAACCCAAAAGTGAATCTATATGTAAAGGAGAAAATAAGATGTCATTATTTATATCCTCTTGGGAGGTTCTGAGAATGCAGCAGGGCAAACCTCCTTAAATTAGGACAAGAGACCATAGCCCTGGAAGTAGTATTACTGGAGTCATAAACATAATGTAAACCGAGAGCACTGACTAGTACAATAGAAGAAACTAAATAATAAATAAAAAAAACATATGGGCCTGGGAATTCCAAATTCTGAAAATCAAAGCTGCAGAAGCATACATTTCCCCCCATATTTATCAATAATCCTCCCATCTTTATCAGAAAAAGTAGGAATGGAATTAACCAACTGTTTAGCATCAGTAGGATTAACTAAAGCTATAGGTTCTGGGTCAGGTTTGGGAAGAGTGTATAAAAATCTTAAAATGACTGATGATCTTTATACATTCTAACTACCTTTTTAGAGGCAGCAGGTGGTTATCAGGAAATTAAAGGCAGGCACACACACACATCCTCCAAAGCTAAAAGAATTGAAGGAACTGGAGCAGGTTCAGGAAATTCCTTCTGAAACATTTCAGAAGGAATGTGACACCTCAGTGTTCTCCCACTGAAAACACTGAAAAATTTTGGAAATAGTCTCAAAGAAAGAGGGACCCAAAGGAGAGAGTCAGAAACTAAGATGTCCCACGAGCCTGAATCAGAAAACTGAAGAGAAAACCTTTATCTGTCTCTTCATCTTTCTATCCAGATTCAGAATCTTGCATCTCTTCAGGAAAATAAGTATCCTCCTCCTTCCTTTCTTTCTTTTGCTGGAAAGCAATAAATAAGAATGACCAAACACATGAATAAAACCCTGAGCTAGACCCAGTAAACTACTCCTCTTGAAGGAAATTTGAAGAGGACTAAATACATGTTTCGTTTTCTGTTCTTTTTGACAGAAAAAATGGGACCAACAGTGTTATAAATGGCAGCAGCAGTTTCCCCAGGAATGGGCACAATATTCTGACAAAACAGAGAAGCCTTCTGTTCCTTCTCCCAGGACCATCAAGAATGCCTTCTCTCTTGCCCACTGAGGTGACCCCAGCAGCCACTGAGGACATGGCTAACCCCCAATCCATATTGGCTGTAGGGATCTGGGGTAAAAGTTGAGTGGTTTGAGGTACAAAAAATGGGCACGGCAGTCATCCACCTCTGGCTGAGACAAATTGATAGCTTGTTGTGGTGGCAAAGGCTGTTTGCTTAACCTTTTCTTTTTGTGGCTGGAAGAAAGACTGACCACGGGACTGATAGTTTGAGCCATTATCAGGCCAAAAATTATGCTTCTTTCCCAGGGAAAACAAGACAGCAAAACATAAATCTTTAAAAGTCACTTTTTAATAGAAAAACACAGTATAAAGTATGTTAAAACACTTTGTCAGCCCCCACAAAGTAAAATAAACACAAATTCTCCACAGAAAGAATAGTTTTCAGTTACCTTAAACGACTTTTAAACTGACAGGAAAAAAAGAGCATGCCTTTATAAAAGTACAGTGCAGTCTCATTATACATACTCCTAGCTTTAAAATAACTTTCCTGAAGAGGAAATTAATAATATACAGAAATTACTGAAGGAAGGTTTTTCCCCAAAGGGAGTTTGTCTGCCCGGTAAAGAAACATAACAAGCTGATCACTGATCCTTGAAAGCCTCAGAGGAGCATACTCTTTGGTGGCAGTAAAGCCTTGAAGAGCTTGGAACTCAAACATGTATTTTAGTCAAATAAAAGTCCAAAAAGCAAAGGTATGGCTCCAAACTTCAAAATCTGTTGAAATACGAATCCAAAATCCAAGAAGTTGATGTCAGCTCAGCTTTATTCACACGAGCGCTTTCACATATAGCTTATCTTTTAGCAAAGGTTAGCTGTTGAACTGGTAACATTTTTTACTTGCCTAATGTATTTTAGTCAGCTCATTTTGACCTGTCAGACAGTTTGGGTGCATGGAAGGTACCCTGAAGCTTTGGAAGCTGGCCATCTGTTGTATGCTTGGGAGGATATAACTCATATAGCTAAGGTTACTGCACCCGTGATCAGTATGATGAACACTGCTGCAGCAGTGATCAATATGATTAACATCTCCAAGATCTTATAAGCAGAAGTGTTGACCACCAAAAGCTGCACCTTCCAAAAAAAGAATTTCAAAACTTCCAAATATAAGTTTCGACGAAGAGAAAAGTTCTTCAAAGAAGGAGACATGCATAATTCCCCTGATAAAATGCTTAAATAGCCAGTTCCAGACCACAATGCTGCCCTTCTAAGGGTCACAACAATTGTTGTGAGGTATGTCAGGACCACCTGTATACTGATTAACTAGGGAAGCACAGAACACCTTTCTACCTAAAAACATAACTTCTTCCACTTAGCAGCAACTCTGATGAGTGGAAGTGTTTCTGACAGTGTTAGCCACTTACAATATCTCAGACAGGCTATTCAGTGAGATTAAGGGATTGAAATCAGGACCCACACCCCCCAAGTTGCAGGAAACTATCATCTAGCTATGAGGACTTCTTTCCTGCCTTGAAATGGCAGTGTTTCCTGATATGCCAAGGACCCAAGAGCATAAAACAACACACTTCTCAGCCAGCAAGTAATAATCAGAATGGCCTTTGGTCTTCCTTCTCTATTTTGTGATCAGCTGTGGAATCAGGAGTAATAGTTGGTAGGAATACAGTTGTCTCTCTTGCCATAATAAGGGAAGAATGCATCCCCACTAATCCTCCTTTGCTTTGCTGTACTGAGGAGATGACAGGAGGTCCCCATCCTCCTTTGTGGCAAAAAGATTGATTTCCATAATTTTCAGGTTGGCCCATTCTAGAAAGACTTGGGCCAGGACCAATTACTGAATTATTAACTCTAAAAAAGGGCTAGAGAAGCACCTCTGGAACTCAGCCAGAACATTTGCCCCCCCTTGGATATTAAAAGCTGAGAATGATGTCCCAGTCTACTCATACTGCCTCTTGGTACATTGGCTATGAGTGTGTGACCCCTTGCTTGCTTATGTGCCACAAGATGGAATGGCTGCTGCAATGAATCAGGAATGGCTCCAATCACAGCTCACCTTCCAAAACTTTCATGGCAAAAATCCCTGCCTTAAGCTCTAGTTGGTTAAATGGTGCGCTTCTATGGGTGAAACTACCCTGAGCCATCACCAAGGTGTCCAGTGTAAGAGTTTACAACAGCTTTCAGTGTAGGAAGTGAACAACAATGAGACTGATATGGAGTGTCCACCATTTCAGGACATGAAATACGGTTCTGATATGAAAAGAAGATGTGGAAACATGGTGACTCTGTAGCTACTAGCTCCTCACATTCCACTGGAATGTATCTGTTTTCAGGTATGCAAAAGGCACTGGAAGTTTCTGGAAGCCATCCAGACCAGAATGCATAGCATGGCCAAGGCACAACAAAATCTCTGTTGCATATTCACCTAGCCTATCAGTTACATGACCAACTGTGCCCTTTAGTCACAGAATGAAATGACTGAAATTGAAGGGTGTTCAAATGTGCACTGATGAAAAAAAAGTTATGTACTCACCATAACATTCCATCTGTGTTATCCATTTTCATTCTTCCGCAACTGCTGATGCTGCTGGGTTCAGATTTGACTCTCAGATCTGACCCAGCTGCTTTTTCCACCTTGTGGAACATTGAAACCTTCGAGCTCCTCCCGTACACATAATGCCCTAGTGATCTAACATGCCTCAGATCTTGTTTGCTGCCTCTGAAACCAGAACGTATTAGAAAAGATAAATCAACAGTATCTGGGACTCAAACAAAGGAACAGTAGTTCCTTCAGCAACTTCAAAAAGTCAAACAAGGAGGGGAATGGAGAGAGGGAAGGAAGTTGAGGAAGAACGAAAATGGACAACACAGATGGAATGTTATGGTAAGTAGATAACGTTTTTATCTAATGTTGTCATTTTCATTCATTCAATTGTTGGGACAGATTCCCCAGCTACTTAAATTCCAGGAGGACTCTAAAGAAGGATGTTCCTGAGCACTGTTGAGCCAAAGGCTGCTCTTCCCCTCGAGACCAAATCTAACTTGTAATGAGCAATAAAGGTATGAAGATTAGCCCAAGTTGCAGCTGGATCTGGATAAAAATGACGAAGAAGTTGCCATAGATCTAGTGGAAAGTGTTCTGGTGGTTTGGGCAAAGACAAGCTCAATTTATCTTAAACAAATGTAATACAATTAGTTACTCTATCCTTAAATATTAAACAAGAAGTTTTGGATGACAGGGCCTGCAGCTCTGATACTCTTCTAGCAGAGGTAATGGCCACAAAAAAAGTTAGTTTTCCAGGTCAAGAATTGTAGTTCACACTAAGCCAATGGTTCAAACGGTGATTGTGTTAAGGTTTGTAAAACAATGTTTAAATCCCGAGGAGGAGGGGGATCTTTTAATGGGGTCTAAGTACCAAAGTTCTCCTTAGAAAGGCTTTACAATGTTTGTAGGATGCTAAAGATGAGTTATTCACACCTATATGGAAATTAGAAATGGCAGCTATTTGTACTTTTATAGTACAAGAACTAGCACCTTCATTGAAAAGTGTAGCTAAAAATTCAAGATCATTAGGAACTGGTACTGTACAGGGATCTAGATTCTTCTGTTGTTCCCAAATGGCAAATCTTTTCCATTTACCTTTGTAAAGTTTCCTAGTGGTAGCTTTGTGAGATGACAGGAGAATGTGATGGACAGGAAAGGATAGCCTGGAGTGTCTAGCAATCAACGGAAGTGGAGAAACCATGTGGTCAGTTTTAGGTTGGAATGTCTGGATGACTCATGTCTGTTGGGTAAGACAGTAGGTTTGGAGTTGGATCCAGAATCCATGGAGGACGAAGTAGATGAAGCCAAAGAAAAGGAAACCAAATCTGATAAGGCAAGTAAGGGGCAATAAAGATAACTGTGTTCTTCGATCAAGATGCATTCTGAAGAAATTTGGGGGTTAGAAATAATGGGGGAGAGGAGTAAAGGAGACCAGGAGGCAATCATGAAGTAGAGCATCCCCTGGTGACTTCCCCAGTGGGGGGATGAAGGCAAATAACCTGCTGCACTTGTAGAGGGGAGATGCAATGAGATCACAGATCACGAGATAAGTAGGTCCATTTTAATGCCTCATTAGTGGTCCCTCAATATGATGGTTGTCCCCATCGATGGGAAATCCTTTCTCCAACCTTCATATTGCGGGACCACTCATGAAGCATTAAAATGGACCTACTTATTTTGTCTGCAATCACGTTGGATTTCCTCAAAATGTGCATTTCCATCAGAAATTGATTGGATGAAACTGGACACTGCCACACTCGCACAACTTCTCAACACAGGGGGTAAGATTTGGTTCCCTCCTTGTTTGTTGATGTACCAGACTACTGATATATTGTCCATTTGGATCACAATAGTCCTGGTGGGGACAGGGTCTTGGAAGGCCTGCAATGCTAGGAGGACTGCTCTCAATTCTAGGACATTAACATGCATGTTGGCCTATTTGGGGGACCATATGCCTTGGACTGTCTTTCCCAAGAAGTGCCCTCACCCAATATGGGAGGCATCCATGGTCACTATGGTCTTGGGTTAGGAAGAACAAAGAGCCAACTTTCTTGTACTTGAGGGGAGTGTATCCATCATAAGCGATAATTTTTGCATGCCTGAGTTATTTTGATCTGACTGGATGGTAAAGAATGAACCATTCTGTTGCCAATGCCCACTGAAGAATTCTCATATGGTACCATGACAATGGCACCAGGATGACTGCTGCTGATATGGATTCCAAAGCTTGAAGGATCAGTCGAGCTGTGAGGGAAGAACTTTTAATGATCTTTCTGACTTGGAAATGAATAGTCTGAACTCCTGACAGGGGGACAGGTGTTGTTTGAGTGATCGTATTGAGCAAGGCACTGATGAATTCCAATGTCTGTGCTGGATCCAGGAGAGATTTATTGTAATTGATTGAAATGCCCAGATGGGAGGATAATCGGAGTATATACTCTCGAGCTAGAATCAGTTGATGCCTGGTCGATGCAGTTATGAGCCAGTCATCTAGATATGGAAACACCCAGAATCCCTGCAGTCTCAAGTGAGGTGTCACTACTGCCATACACTTGGTAAAATCCTGGGGCCAACAGGTAGAGCTCTAAACTGGTAATGACTGGCTCTAGCCAGAAGTGTAGATATCTCCTGGATTGTCTGTTCATTTTGATATGATAATACACATCCTGAAGATCTATCAAGCACATCCAGTCATCCTTGTGCAGAAAAGGCAGAATGGACTGAACCATGACCATACAGAACTTTGTGTATTGAACTGACTGATTTAGATAGCTGAGATCCAAAACTGGTCTCCAGTCCCCTGTTTTCTTTGCCACTAAAAAGAATTTTGAGTAAGACCTTGACTCTTTCTGGTCTTGGGGGACTTCTCTTCTTGGATGACTCTTTTTTTCTAGCAGCTTTTGTCTTTCTAGTGCTGCTGCTTCCCTCTGATTGGGTGGAGTATTGGGGATTTTGTTTGATATTAGTGGGGGTGGATGGGAAAAAGATATTATATATCCTCTGGATATTATCCGCCTCAACCATGAATCTTTAGTAATTTTTAACCAGGCTCTCTGGTGCTGGGATAGATGACCCCTGACTGCCTCCAGAGATGGATAGTTGGGCCTCCTATCAGGAGTACTGGTAGGATCTGTCTGAGAAAGTATCTTTAGATCTCTCTTGTGTGGATCACCTTTGCCGTGACAATGGCATCTTCCATTAGAGTCCTTCCCCCACCCATTGAGGAACTGTCTCCATGTGGATCCTGGAAGGGACTCTTGGATTTTCTGAACCACATTTTTTATCCGCCTCATTGGTTCCTAGAAAATGTCCATTGAGGAGTTGAAAAATGTGCACCCACAGCACACAGGTATTTCCCTTCCTGCTCACACCTAGACAGTGTGTCTAACTCTGGGGCCAAATAAGGAACTGCCGTCAAAGGGAGCACTGACAAAGGAAGCTTTGAAGGGTTCTGCAAAGTCACACAAGAGAATCTAGGCATGTCGTCTGATGGAAATGCCTGACACACCACCTGTGAGGTACCTTCAGCTGCATGAGATATAAGCCCCATGAGAAAGTTAGAAATGGATTGATGGGTAGCCAGCTGTGAGACAACATAGCTCTCTGCCTCAGAGGCTACAGTCCCAGAAAGTAGTTTGGTAAGTTCTTTGATCAAATCCCTCTGAAGTATAGTGAAGTGTGGCAAAAAATCAGAAACCAAAGGGCGAAGGCTGCCGAAGCATAGACATGCTTCCCAAATCTATCCAGCACCCTAGACTCCCTGTTAGGGGGTGGACAGAGGAACTTTGTTCTGCTAGTTCCTTCTTTGTGGCCGCTGCCATGACCATGGCATCAACGGGTACTCCTTTACTCCTCTGTCCTTTGGTGGTGTAAGGATCCTGTCTGGTGTCTTGGGGATAGGCTCACTGGTGTCAGGTTCTTTCCATGCCCATCGAGAAACCAAATCAATGAGCTCATTGGTGGGTGGAGTCACTCAGGAAGTAGAGGGGTCAGCTCCAAAAGCCTCCAGGAATACTGACTCCTTTTGGGAAGGGCTTTCATGTGATCAACCATCCTTTGCTTTGGGATTTCTAGGATATCTCCAAATGAGATGTTGTCAGGTGGTGATCTTGGGGACCATTCTCCCTCATCAAAGTCAGTATCTTCTGTGACAGACTCTTATGAAGAGTCTAAGTGCCTCCTTTTGCACTTTTTCTTCCTGGGAACTAATACAGGATGTTCTGGAGAAGTACTGGAAGAAACTAATATACCCTGTTGGGTATCTTGATGACTGACTTGGGCTGGCTGTCCAGTAGCACAGTTGGTTGAGGCTCTAGACGCATAGGCAAATGGGCTTGGGTAGTCAGCGCTGAAGAAGGAAGAGAAGTCCAAACTCTGGGCACTGAGAAAGCTCTCTCCACTTTCTCAAAATCAGAAAACCTTTGAGAGAGGGAAAATAATGGTTCTGAAAAGACATGCTTACAGACTGTAGGCACCATCCACTCCAAAGGCAGACTACTTGACAAGGGAGTCGGAGACTAGCTATCTAATGTCGAAGCTCCAATGGGTAGAGACCGCTAAGACAGCTACAGAGTCAACTCCAACATTCTACTATGGCCAAGAGTCATCCGGCTCCGAGGTGCTTGGCGCTGGTTCACTCAGAGACACCACCAGATTTGAAGATACCATAATCTTCGGATCCGATGCAGACTCCAGAATTTTGGGATCTGATGGCAATGAAACCAATGGTCAGAATGGAGAAGGAGCCAGTAATGTTGGGGTACTACTAATAATGGTCTCCTAACCTGATGGAAGAACCCCCATTTCGATCTACGTTGAGAGGATCTTCCTCATCATCCTGTCCACGTTGGCTTTGGTTAGACTTCTGGAAAAACACGTGCAAGATGATGTCAATGATGGTCTGGAGTGGTGATGCTTTGGAGACCAAGAATGGAGAATGCAGACAAGAGAAAACTGGATCAAGGACCAACTGTGGTGATCGGATCCTAGGAGACTTTTCAGGCCTAGATTTTGGATCTGAGGGGGGTCGGATCCGAAGATTTAGAAATTTTGCAAAGAGGTTTGGAACCCGGAAGTGAAGATGTGGTTGGATCTGAAGAACACTTCTTGGTGGGGGGGGGGGGGGGGGATTTGAGCCCCAGATGATGCTGATGAAGACTTGGAAGGAAGCAAACCTCTTAGTATTAATTTGCTTTTTTATCAATCAAAGCTCTTGAGGTTAAAGCTTTTGCAAATATCAGAATTAGAGTTGAGATGCTCTGGGCCTAAACAGTACACATATTTAGAATGTGCATCTGACAATGGTATTTTAAATCCAAGGCTTTTCAGACATTTTTAACACTCTATTTTACAGAAAGGAAAAATATTAAGCAAGATTCTTTTAAACAGTTAGAAAGGATAAAGGGGGAAAATTATCAATAAAGGGAATTAAAGAAGTACTAAAATGCAAGAGCACTAGGGATATTCCAAATATGGTAATTAGGACTGCTCAAGTAAAGGTTTAATAGGGAGGTAGTGACACAATAGTATAAGATTTATAAAGAAAAGGAAGCGTTTTATATATCAATGTAAAGAGTTTTAAAAAAGATTCTCACTCTCAAGAAAAAAGTCAGTATAGTTGAAAGAATATAGTGGCCACGTCCATATGCTAAGGCAGCAAAAGAGGTCTGAGGTATGTTAGATCGCTAGGGCTTTATGGGTAATTGAGGATTTTGAAAGGTTCAGTGTTCCACAAAGTGGAAAGTGGAAAGTTAGGACCGAACCCAACAGTTTCATCAGTTGAGGAATGAATGAAAATGCAAACATCAGATCAATCATTTGAGATGGAAACAGAAAGCCCCCCCCCAAATTTATGGAGCTCTCCAAAGACAGCAATTACAGAAGTACCAATTAACTCATTCCCTCCAGTAGAGCTCTTTTGAGTGTGTACCTTTAACTCCCAGTGGGTGTGGCTTCAACCTTTAAAAAATGAAGTTATCACCTTACAGTTCTAACACGTACTAATTGACAGAGGTCATATATCTATATATAATTCTGTTTGCCATCATGTATGCTTCAAGATAAAATATTCTGACTCCTTGTATGTAGTATGGTTTTGGAATTATTAATGAAAATATGAACAGGCAATATTTGACGCCTAGAGGCACAGTAGGAGGTAACTGCAGAAATGCCTGGCGACGTCACTCGGCTGTAATGAGTTAAAGGGACACTAGGGAATCTCTCAATAAGGTCACTGAGATCTAGCCATTCATCTAGAAGAGCACCTGATCCTTCTCTTGAAAGTCTTCTTACACAACACATTAGCAAACAATATGAGAGCAGTTAAGATAATAAATGACAGCATTCTAGCATCTGTCAATCCTTAGTAAGGGTCCTCCAAACCAAGACAAACTCACAGAACTGCTTCTTCATGAGTAGCTTTAGACTGCAGTCAGTAATGTAGCTGTTGAAATGGTGGCATTATCCACTGGGAAAACCTGGCTAAATAAACTTGTGGGGCAGCACTGTCTGTTGCTTGAAGCCCTTCCTTGTAAGTGAAGGGTGTCTTGTTTGAGAGTTGGCTTTGTTACAAATAATGTGAGGGATTAATGGGAGGGGTCATAGAGGCCTCTACAGCAGTAATGGTTTGCTTCACATTCTTAATTTCTTCAATAAATCCCTGGGAGTCTTGCCCAAAGAGAAACCACTCCTGAAAATTAAATAATTGATATCCTGCCTGAGCTCCTCCTTGAGGGAGAACTTACACCATGTTTTCCTGCACAGACACATGCCTAAGCCTGCTAGTCCAGCCACAGCATTGGTTTACTCAAAAGTACAGGTGTCATGGGGTAACCCACTGTGGATGCTGTAGAAACAGTCCTGACCAGTTACTCATTCAGTCTAAAATCAGGGAGGGTCGAAAGTCTCCTTAGGACCTGATTCACTAGGAAGGAGTAGAATCTGACACAGCAAAACAATTAGGTGATGGATTGAAGCCCATGTGTGGCAGAGAGCATTTGCTTGCCTATCTTCTCTAAGGCTAAAACTGATTCTTTATCAGTAAGGTGTTGTGATCTCTGGGAATTCTGCTGAATAAAAGAACTCCTACATAGGTCTTATGCAACTCAGCTGGAGGTTTGTTGGACTTCTGGCTTTCTGAGAGATAACACACCCTTGGTGAGCTGGCAAAGCACTATTCAGGTGAATACAGACTCCAGTAATGGCATTGTTAAGCACAGGGTCTATCAGTTAGATAACCCCATAGCTCCTCCACTTTCTTCCCTTGATACTCCATGACATATTAGTGAAGGGAAGAATGGAGTCCACAAGCCAGTTCAAATAGTGGAATTCATATGTTTGAGGGGATCCCCAAAGGAGAACTTATCTAGGGGACCTGCTGTGTATAGGGGGTATCACTGTTCTCTTCTCTCTCTCTCTCTCTGAGAAAAAGGGTCTCCCTCACTGTTCTTATCTATCTCTGAGGATAGGGCCTCTGGGCCTTATATGTCCCCTTTCCAGGGCACAGAGGGACAACCACCCTCCACCATAATACCACCTTGGGTATGATGTCAATCCTCAGTGGGGTCAAGCATGCAAAGTGCTGGTGTTAGGTGTTGGTTGACAGGTCACCAGCTCTTCAGGATACATCTCTGAAACTCTGAAAGGCAGCATAGGAAAGTGAGAAGTCTATGACAGGCACAGTGCTATCAAGAGGTCACATTCCCAAAGGATACACTCCTGCACCTACAACATCAAGTCCCACTACACGACAAACAGCTGTCTGATTCTGACAGCTTTTGTGAGGGAGCTAAGCAGATCATCCTCACTCATCACATTTGACTGAAATCATGTAGAGACAAGCCTAGCCTGTTTTAAGTGCATTAACCATTCCATGTCTTCTCCATCCCTATATTTCCCTCACCCCTTTCTCAAGTATTCTATGCCTTCTTGAATGCCTCAGTGGATTGGTAGTCCATTCCAGTACACAAAAAAACAAAGTAGCAGTTAAGTCTTTACAACTTGATTCCTGTGCCCTTTAATTTTCCCACTGCCTTTCATGTTCAGGATGACCTCCTCCGCATCCTAACGTGATTCTGCACACTCATACCACGTCACTATTTTCTCTTCTGCTTTGTATTGAGAAATGCTCCCACTCCTCTGCTCAGTTGTTACATACTCTGGGACCCTCTTCTTTCCATTTTTCTGTCGTCCTTAGAATGGCCTTGGGTTTACATCATGGGTAATGTTGAAAATGCTAGATTTTTTTATCATCTTACTTATTCCCATTTAGAATCTCATCTGCCCTTATCAAGTAATGTATCCATGGAAATACGTATTCATGGCTTACTTACAAAGTTAAGTAGAAGATATGCTCTCAGGTTAAATCTTGGAAGCAACAGAAATCTACTCTATGTGATTTCTTGCACATTTCCAGAGGCACAGTTAGAAGAAAGATAAAAAAACAAGATTCTCTTTTTTTTATTTTTTTTTTCATGTCTTATTGGCCCGAGATCAAGAACTTTGTCACACTATGAATTCTCAACCTACCCTACCTTACTTGTCTAAATTAATTTTAGGTTGGCTTTTCATGAATATGCTAAGCTCTTGAAAGAGTTTTACAACTCAGTCTACCTCCCTCAATCTCTGACCCACTAAATATTTTGAAGTATCTGGTGATATCCCCAAATTTTACTTTAAAGCTCCCTCTAGCACTTTGGCTTATAAACCACTTCTTAAAACTAATTCTCATTCTTGCATTCTCCACAGACTTTTCATCTTAAATTCATTAAAAGCATAAGTGCTTATAGCCAAGCCTCTCTCATATCTTTTCAACTGATTCTTTTCACACGTTATCCTGATTGCTTGAAAACTGTCACTATCACTTTTCTTCCTAACTGGAGTAATCCCTCCAAACCAGAATACTTTAACCCCCAGTAAATCTCTTACCACTACATAAAATGCTTTAAGCATGTCTACACGCAAATCTTCTCTTCTCTGTAGAACTGAAGTCTAATCAGGGATGCCCGGCATGGCTTCAGTTTCAACACTTTCACAGTCCTCTTCCAGGCCATGGATAGCATTCTCAAAAGTACTGACAGAGGCCTACTTTTTGGAGTAATATTTCTTTCTTGACATTAAGCTTCTTTGATTCTGTTGATCTATTCCTGTTTTTCCAGATTTAAGTCCATTGGTCTTGATGTCTTCCTTACTCTACTGGCTTTCTAATTACGTTTTCAACATGGAAACTGAAGTACACTTCAGCAGAAATTTTACACCTGCAAGTCTTTCTTGTGGTGTTCCTTAAAGCTCTTTCATTTCTCCTTTTCTTCTCTTTATTTAATAATACCCATTGCCTTGACCTTCTCAAACTGCACATGATCCTTTATGCAGATAAACTTCTATCATAAGGAGATGACGCCATACAAATCCAATCTCACTATATGTTGGTTACAACAACCCCTTCTAGTTGAATGCCTACAAACTCACCGTTAAATCAACAGAAAATAACTACATGTTTTTTGTAGCCCTCAAAGTCTATCCTCTAACCCTTAAAACTATTTGATCCCTTTGAGAAAGTTAATTTGAAGAAATACTTTGGAATTGTCTCTACTACTCTACCTTCAAGATGACCTCACAGTCAAAAATGGCCTTCCATAACTAAACCTCTCCTATTGACTCACCATTCTGGTAACTGCAAACTTGTAATGCATAAAGCTAAGTGTGTGCTCTTTCCCAAGCTTGAGTATGCCATGCCCCTTGTAGGGCTTGGAAGCCTCAAAATGCCAAAACTGTCTACCTTAAATGGGATTGGTAGATGTATACTTCAAGCAGACTCTAAACTCCATAACTGCATCTTACTTAGGACTTCCAGTTGCCTTTCTAATAGTGCACGGTGACTCTATTTTTCTTAATTTATAACTTAATGTTTGCTAATACTTTGCCCCTCCCCCACTTGACAACAAACGTCTTTTCTCTACAATGAATTACCCATTAAGATCCTAGCAGCAAGGAGGACTGTTTCTCACCAGGTCATGGTACTCTCTCCCTCTCTCTGTCTCCCTATGGTCTAATGTTATACAACATATACAAACTTCTTATTGTAAAAGTCAACTTGCTAACTTTTAATGTGAGTTTGAATAGAAAGTGATACATCCTTGAGTGAGACATTCTAATATAAGCACAGCTGAGCAAGTGCACTTTTAATGCAACATATTGACTTATGCTGAAAGAGTTTAAGGTCGATGTAAATTTAATAAAAATTAAGGTTCAAAAAGTTCATATAATGATTAATTTAACAGGAGCTAAAACACATCAATAATTTTCCACAAAGGGGATTAGCTGAAATGTAAAATTATATCTGAACAGATGGCACACAGATAGCAGAACATTCTCAGACTGAATTGAAATTTCGCAAATTAGGAAGAGATAGGTGTGCATGTGTCTATGTGTGCACGTGTAAGATAAAAGTTATGGAAGCATGCAAGACTGCTGATAAACTTGCATTTAATTTTACAGAAAGCCCTTTAAACTGCAAGGCTTACAAGTTGCAGTGCCCAAAGAAGTATCTGCAAAAGATGCCAAAAGGCTATAGCAGCATGCAACTGTGTGGGCTATTACATTACTGAAGCAAATGTTTGCATGCCACTGACTTTTGGTTTATGGAAAAAGACTGTCGAAAATGGCCCAAGAAACTCAGTAATGAGAATGCAAATGGAATGGTGATAAACGTCTTGGGGGATGTAAGCACAAGATGTTGGTGGGGCAAATGTAAAACATCTAGTCTACATATAATGGCCACTGTTGATGGTGAAGGTCAGACATAATGAAGAGAGATAAAGAATGTGCCGAAAAGAGGTACCATGTGTGGATGGCACTATATAAACTCTCTGACAAGGACTGCAGAATTAGGTTGGCCACCACAGGGATGGGAGAGTGAATCAAAAAATGAACATGGACACAGGTGCAGATACATCCATTATTTTTCTTCCTGAGTAGAAGGGACTGTTTTCACATATGCCACTAAGGAAACTACAGCTGTTAATGTAAATATCTTCTAGTGAAAAGCTAGTCTCCGGAATTAAGACTAAGATATCAGTGACATATGATGGCAAAACCCTGACACTGGGTTTTCTTATGTGTAGCTCAGCAGGGATCTTCTTGCCTGGCACATTATGAATACAGAAAATGAATTTAAACTGGTATTTAATAGTATACTGCATGCACATCACACAACAGAGGCCGAAAGGTTACAGCACAGTAACTCTCACAGATGTTAAGAGATACACAACAGGTTTGTGGTACTGAAATTGGGACATCAAGAGACCCAAAAGCAAGCCAGAAATGACACAACAAAATGGCACTCCTCTCAAGTTTCTCAGCATTTGTAGTGCAGAATATGCTTTACGACCTAAAGCAGAGTTCTTGGAACTGCTGGAGCTTGTAAGTGTGGGATACTACCTAAGGTGGAATACAATGACACTAAGGAAAGGCAATTCAAAACATGCTCACATATGTAGGGATTTTAAAATGAGTATCAACCCAGTGTTATACAGAGTGAATTACTCTGTACCACAAACTAAGGATGCTTTGCATTATTAACAGGTGTGTAACATAGAAGCAATTCTAGGCAAGAAGTTATGGGGACAGTAAGATGCTTAGTCATATACACATTTAGGAAGACAGGCTTCTTGTTACTCTTTACACGCTCATAATAGTGTTCACCTCCTAAATTCAGTAGGGCTGTATATGCTAACCTGCATGTAAAACTGTGTCTACCCATTCAGTTGTCAAGATTAGCTTCAAAGGTAGCCATAGAAGTACTTCATTTGTCCTGCAGTAGTACCTTATTTAATAGGATTTGGATTTGAGAAAGAGCAAACTAACAGAAATAAATGTTATGTACTCACAATAATTCTGCATCTGTGTTGTCCATTTTCATTCTTCCTCGATGAATGGGGTTCAGATCCGATCCTCAGATCTGACTCAGCCACTTTCTCTAGATTCTAGGAAACAATTCTCGAGCTCCTCCCTTACCCACAATGCTCCTGACCACTGTGTTACCTCAGATCGAGTTTGCTGCTGTTACACAATATCACAACAAGGCATCTTAACATTGATATGACAGAAAAGTGATAGCTGAAAGATCAGGAGCTCGAACAGAAATTATGGTTACCATCAACGATTCCGTTAGGTCTCTCCCAAAGACATGGATAGGGGGAAGGTGGGAGGGAAGTTAAGGAAGAAGGAAAATGGACAGTACAGATGCATAGTTATGGTGAGTATATAACCTTTATATCTGATGATGTCATTTTCATTTGTTCCTGAATGAATGGGACACAGCTATGGTATCCTTTGGTGGCTCTCATGGAAGGTTGTTCCAGAGAACTGCAGAACCAAAAGTAGCTCTGTTTCTAGAGGTGATGTCCAATTTGTAATGAGCAATAAAAGTATGAGCATTAGACCATGCTGTAGATGCACAAATGTCATCAATGGAAACTACAGCCCAAAAAGCAGATGATGTAGTTACTGACCTTTGAGTGAGCTTTTGGTTGTCTTGGTAAGGTTAGACCTCTCAAGGAATAAAAGTACAAAATACAATCTGTTATCCATTTGGGTTGTGTAGTTTTGGAGACTGGTTTTTCCATCTTACTGCTAGAAAAGGAGACAAATAATTGATCAGTTTTCCTAAATGCCTTAGTCCTGTAAAGGCAAAAATGAAGTTGCCTATATACGTCTAAAAAATGACAGGTATATTCTCAGTTACTGTCAAATTTGGGAAAGAAAACTAGCATATTGATCACTTGATTGATGTTTGTTTTAAAAGTAACTTTTGGTAAAAAGGAAGGATTAGTGCAGAAAGTAACTCTGTCTTTGTGAAAAATCAAAAACAGTGGTTTCAAAGACAGTGCTTGGAGTTCAGATACTTATCTTGCTGAAGTTATGGCCACAAGAAAGACCATTTTCCAAAACAGAAACTTGGGGTCTACTTTAGCTGAGGGTTCAAAAGGAGAATGCACCAAAGTCTGTAATACCAAAGTCAGGTCCCAAGGTGGAGTGGGGTCTCTAATTGGAGGTCTAAGTAAAAAGGTACCTTTAAGAAAGGCCTTACATAACTTAGATGAAGCCAATCTCTGATGTGGTAGTTGGAGATGGCTGCTAACTGAAATTTGATGGTGGAGAAACTTGCTCTGTTTTGACAGATGGAAGCAAGGATATCTAAAACAGCAGGGAGTGGAGCAGAGAAAGGATCCAACACTCTCTGGTGAGCCCAAAAGGAAAGCTTCTTCCATTTACTCTTAAAAGTCTTCCTAGTCAAAGGTTTGTGAGATGAAAAAGAATTTGGCAAACTGAAGAGGAAAGCCTGGAATGTCGAGCTATCACTGGAACTGGTGAAACCAAGCAGTCAATTTGAAGCATGCAGTGTCTGGATGAATCACCCCTGATGGGTGCGATAGGAGGTCTGGACTGGGATCCAATGTCCATGGAGGACATACTAGGTGAGACCACAGGAAGGGAAACCATACTTGTTGAGGCTAGAAGGGGGCAATGAGGATTACTTTGCTCCTCAACTGGAGTGCTTTCTGAAGAAACCTGGGAATTAGAGGCAGGGGAGGGTAAGCATAAGGAGACTGGATGGCCAAACATTGACTAGAGCATCTCTCAGTGAATGCCCCTAAGGGGGAATTAGGGCAAATAATCTGCTGCATTTGTTGTTGAAGGGAGAGGCAAATAGATTGCAGCGTGGTTGACCCCATTTGTGGAAGATCATATCTGCCTCTAATTGACTGAGAGATCACTCATGAGGAATCAGGGTGGTCTTGCTGAGTTTGTCAGCTAAGACATTGGACTTCCCCGGTATGTGTGTTGCTACAAGAAAGCGATTGGAGAAAATCACCCACTGCCAAATTCTTACTGCTTCTCGGCAAAAGGGGCAACATCTGGTTCCCCCAGTTTGTTCTGGGAATCACATGCCTTGAACAGTCCATCCCAAGTAATGCCACCCCAATGCAACTGGGAGACATCTGTGGTCAATGTGGCACTCGGGGGAGGAAAAACAAATGGATGCCCTTGACAAGTTTCTTTGGAATGTATCCACCACAGCAGGGATTTTCTGCAAATCTCAGACAATTTTATTGGATGTTCTAAGGGATGTCAGTGAAAAGAACATTCCATGCTAGAGTCCATTGAAGAATTCTCATATAAAGACGAGCAGAGGGTATTATATTTATTGTAACAGCCATCAATCCTAGGGCTTTGAGTACCATTTTTGCTGGGGGAAAAAGATGAAAAAGAGCCTGTCTGATGTGCAATCTGAAAGTAAGAACCTGGTCTGAGGCAAAAGAGCTAGACAATTGATTATGTCTAGATGAGTCCCTATAACCTCCAAGACTTGAACTGGTTGAATTTGTGACTTGGCCAGACTGTAATTCCCAGAGAGTGAGATAATTGGAGAAAGTAATCCCTGGCTCTTTCCAGAAGATGCCTGTTCAGTGCTGTAAGGAGCCAGTCATCTAAGTAATGAAACACTCTGAATCCAAGCAGTCCTAGATGGGCTGCTACCACTGCCATGCATTTGAACACCCTGGGGCCCGTGGTGAGACCAAAATGCAGGGCTCTGAATTGGTAATGTCTAGCTCCCAGCCGGAAATTTAAGTATCTTTGAGAGCACCTGTTCATTTTGATGTGACAATACACATCCTGAAGATGAACAGAGCACATCCAGTCATCCTTCTGTAAGAGAGGCAGAATGGACTGAACTGTGACCATCCAGAATTTGGAATTCTTTACAAACTGGTTCAGATAACTGAGATCCAAAATGGGTCTTAGGTCACCGTTTTCTTTGGCACTAAAAAGAACCTTCAGTAAAGTCCATATCCTCTTTGATCTGGGGGGATCTCTTGGATAATTTTTGTCTGGCAGCTTTTGAATCTCTAGAACTGCTAACTCCCACTGATTGGATGGAACATCAGGGAGACATTTTTTTTTCCTTTGGGGAACTTGTAAAAAGGAAGTGAAATATCCTCTGGAATCACATCTTTTTAACACCATGCTGATTCCTAGGAAAAAGGTCTCTGTGGGCTAAAAAAGCAAATTCCCATAGCAGACAAGGTCTTCCCATTTAGCTCACTGCGGGAAAGTGTTTCTAACTGATGGCCCAAACAAAGAAGATCCATCAAAGGAGCAACGATGAATGAAACATTGAAGGGCTTTGCAAAATTGCACAACTGCATCCAGGTAGGTCTCCTAATGGCTATACCTGAACCAGCTACTTCTGAGGAACCTTCAGCTGTGTAGGAGATTAGCCTCATGGATATGTTTGCAAGGGATTGCAGGGTAGCCAGTCATGAGGAAAAGACTTCTGTTCCTCTGTGTACATGGACCCAGGGGTAGAGTTAGAGAGTTCCTTAAATAAGTCCCTCTGTAACCTAGTGAAATGTGCCAGGTAATTCAGTGACTGTAAGGCAAAGGTCACTGAAGCAAACACTCACTTCCCAAACTTATCCAATGCCCTAGAGACTCCCTATTATGGGGATGGACAGTGGAGCTTTGCTCAGCCAGTTCCTTCTTTGGTGGCTGCCACAACAACCAAGGTATCCACAGGCATTCCCTTGGTTCAGTGTTGTCCATCAGAAGGAGCGCAAAAAATTCTGTCTAGGAGTATGGGGATCAGTTTGACGGAGTATGGTTCCTTCCATGCTGTACGGGAGACAAGATCTATAAGCTCATCTGCAGTGGGGAGACCCAAGATGTAGATGGTCCAGACCTGAAGGTTTCCAAGAACACCGATTCCTCCTGTGAAGGGGTTTGGGAAGACCAACCACCTTTCTGGTGAAGGATCTCTAAGATGTCTCCAAATGAGACATCTTCAGGTGGAGATATACGGGACCCTTCCCCTTCATCAAAATCAGTGTCTTCTGTGACGGATTCCTGTGGGGATTCCAAGTGTCTCCTATTGCACAAGCTCTTCTGAGGAAACTCTTCAGTGGGGTGTTCTGGAGAGGTGTTGGAAGAAGAAGGAAACTGCTTGGAAGCTCATATGGGCGGTCTGTCCCTGAGGTGTAGGATGAATAGACTCAGACACAGGATTTGAAGAGGGAACAGGGACTGGATCAGAAGGAGCAAGAGTGGAAACTGCTTTGGGGTACAGAAAACCCTCTCCACCACCTTGAAGGCAGAAAGACCAGGAGAAGCCAAGGACAATCCGACCAGTGCAGAGACACTCAGAGCAGGTGATCCAAGGGCCTCCCCAACTCTTGGCTCTGAGGGAGACGTTGGAGCTGAGCTGTCCAATGCTGAAGCCCCAAGTGGAAGTGACAGCTCCAAAAACTTTGAAGTCAATGGCAACTCTTCTAATCCGATCCCGGGGGGGTTGAAGCAGATGGGATCAGGGAAGTCACTGGAGTGCAAGATAGGGTTATCTTCGGATCTGACAGTTTGACTTTTGAATATCTCAGATCTAAGGGCTCCAAAATGGCAGATTGGAATGGAGAAGAAGTGTTAACAGAATGGAAAGACGGTTTAAGGCTCATGAATCCAATGGGAGATGGACCTGCAAGATCCCCATCTGGATCTGTGTTCTGAGGAATTTTCTCATCATTCTATCCCCTCTGCCTCTGAAATATTTCATGAGGACGTAACTGAAGAAGTAGTGAAAGGTGGTCCGGAATACTTTTTAGGGGTCTCCTGAAGGAAGGGAGACATCAACCTCAGTGATAACGGCTCTGGGGAAAACCTTGGACTACGGATTCATGGAAACTTAATAATGGCAGACACTGGATCTAAAGACTTCTGATCTGAACTCTTGGAAATCTTTTGAGGAGGCTCAGAAGGAAGCACTGACTTTGAAGACCATGCAGGGGAGCGTTTTCAGTGCTCCCTGGGCTGCTTGGACTTATGAGAGTGGGTTTGAGCCCCTGATGTGGAAGTACCAGATGAAGGAACAGAAGCTGGAAGGAGGCCTTTTAGTACAAGCTTATTCCTTCTATCACTTATGGCCCTGTGGAATATGGTATTAAAAGCAGCACAGATGGAGCAAGACGTGTACAAGTGTGCTGGGCCTTCTCAATTGGCGCACTCGCTGTGGGCATCAGAGTTGGGGATCTTATGCCCACAGGAAGAAGATTTATACAGCAATGGTATAACAAAAAATACCTCAAAGTGAGTTAAAGGAAGAAAGAGAGGTTATCAACAATGGTAATGAAGATTACCAGGAAAAGGTCTTAAATGTGGTAGCTAGACTAGTATAGATAAAGGGTGAGGGGGATTGAAAGGAAAGAAGACTCAAAGACAGTGTGAGATCCAACAGTTGTCCATATAGGAGGCTCTGTTGTGCTATTTTGTTAGAAATATAAACCTCATCATATAAAATGTAATGGAAAGAACACATTACAATAGATTAATAATGATTATATTAGATTAATAATGAGTTACCCTCTTTAGAAAGCTGGGAACTGTGTGGGTGAGGACAGTAATGTTACTATGTTGAAGATCACTGTGTAAGAATAAAGGCATACAGTATGGAGCACCACAGTAACCCACTGTAATAAGTAGTGATAAGAACAGAAACAAAGGCAAACCAGGCATTGATAGTAAATACACAATGAAAAAGTGTAGTGGTTTGTTTTAGATATGTAGAACTGTCTGTGTATTGTCTTATTAAGACTGTCAGCATTTTCAAAGCAAAACAAACATCTTTCAAATATAAACTAATCCAAGAAAACAATATAATACATGAATATTGGAGACAATCACAAAGACACTCCCAGAATGTTTGTGAAAACCCTCAGAAGTTATACATAACTGCTTTTAATAATCTCTTCTAAGAAATTGACCTAAATACTCATTGTAATGATGCATTTAAAATAATGACTGTGTAAAATACACCCAAAAAATTACAACAATATGCAAACATTATTTTACTCATTTAAACCTTTATATGAAGAAACATTTTTCAAAGTCAACTAGCCCCAAACAATGCAACAACAGTCATAAAAAGTTTGAAGTTCATATGGCTTATAAGACTGTTTTCCAGATATATTAGAGAGCCTAAGAGTCTAATGAAAACTTTTAAATCAAGTGCTGTGAAATCCCCCAGTAAAAGAAAAGACCATCTATGACCCCCACTCAAAATTTACAGCCTAAAGCACACTAACAAGGTGAAGAAAACACACCCTATAGCATTCACTGGAGACGAGGAAAATGTTCAGTATGTCTTTTCATGTGATTTGTTTCCTTAATAAGCTATGTTTATTTGCTTTAGGGTACTTTAAGGGTTGTGCTGGATTTTCTTTGTTCATTTCCAAAGTCACCCTGACAAGAACACTACATTCCCAGATTGCCAAAGGGCAGCGAAAAAAAATGAAAGAAAGAAGGGGGCAAGGTAGTGTGAGAACCAATAGTTGTCTATGGAAGGAAGGCTCTGTTGTAAGGAGGCTTAGTTTGCACTTTAAAAGTTGTCGTGTCTGGCTGCACATTAAGTGAAATGAGACTTTAAGAACCACTCTTAAGAACCTTGTACAGTACAGAAAACTAAAAAGAAAATAATAATATGACATTCAAGTATGCCTAAGGAAGTCATTAGCAGAGCAAACCATTCCATTATTACAAGAGAAGGTTTATCTGACAAAACGCTGAAGAAAAAGAATCAAAAGTCAGGGCAAGAGATTTTTTTCCAGCCTGAGGCAGACTGCTGTTATTATTAAGGCTACGCCAGTTCAAACAGGCACAGGCAACATATATTTATAAGATCAGAAGGGATATTAAGGCCAAGGTGGTATGCTTTTTTTTCAAAGAAAAGTCAGCGTTAGTAGCTCAAGTGAAGTGCAGACACTCTACTAATTTCAGGATGCATTTGTTAGATGAAGATGGGCCAATGGGTTTAAAGCACAACAAAAATGGTACACCATCGTATGTATCAACCTGTTAGAGCAAGGAATCTGGACAAGCCTAAAATAATGGGGGGTCAAAAGCACAAAAATGGGGACAGGGTTTAATTATTGCTCTTATAAACTCAGAAAGTTGCTAGAATAGCAGGATTTGGGCTAGCATGCATTTTCTGAAGAAGATGAAGTCTGAAACTCTGACTTCATTATTTAGTGATTTGTCAGAAAACCCCAATTTTATGAAGAACAGGTGAAAAATATGAGGCAAAAATCTGGACATTCTGAGAAAATCTGGACAGTTGAGAGGTATGTATACCGTGTCTGACAAATAAAACAAAAATTAAAGTAAAGGAGCAATGAAGAATAATATTCTGCCCAGGGTGGGTTTGGGAAAGTGATAGGAAGAAGGTGATGTTTGTGAAGGGATTCTAAGACCCTTCTGATCTTATAACAGTTTTATTTGTTTTCCCTTAGGAAGTAACAAAGACTGCTCATGGCTACATTTAGATAGGCTGGGGTAGCTGTTTTAATGGCAAGACACCTAAACAGTGTATGTTTTCAAAACAAAAGAGATAAAGATCATGTTTTTTTTTATTTTAGAATTAACTACACTATCCAGATACTACCAGTCCTACAGCAACGCCAATTTCTTCTAACCCATTAAATTAATAACTACTGAAAAGAATCTGAATGGATTTTTATCAGAAATTATCTTGAGACAGCATGAGCACCAAGTGGTCTGGGTCAAGCTATTGCTTTCCAAGCTTTATACTTTTAAGTTTTCTTTATAAGCATTAACACTGCAGGCATCTGTATTCAGATCCAAGTCAGAATCAGGAATGGAAATATTCAGGGCCTGTTACAGCTGAGGTGCTCCATGCATAAGTTTAGTATCTAAAGTTTAAGTTTTGTGGGACTGGGTTACTAGTACAACATTATTACTGAGTCTGCCAGGCAACAAATATTCATAGGTGAGATGGAGATGATGAGATCAGGAAGGGTGAATAATCTTACTGTACAGTTCCTTTTAACAGGGTTATGACCCCCCTTCACCATGCTGCATTTGTTGCCTTAGGTATTATGTTTTAATTTAGATACTAACGAACTGATCTGCAGGAGAGGGTTCCTGCAATAAGACAATAACCTTAACTAGTTGGCGACACATCTAACTGCATCAGGAGTTCATCAGACAAAAATGATAGCCAAAGCTATGAGGAGAGCCAATGACAGACCGATCTGTGAGGGTGACTATCCAAACCATTAAGCCATTCAGAGGTGCTCCACTTGTGTAGGCAGTTGGAGAGAAAGTGCTGGGGCTGGACACAGGGAGAAGATAAAGACTTTAAAAAGATACAAATTATATTAGCTCAGCTTATAAAGAATCTGGGATCAGGGTTCAGAATTACGCACTTATGTAACGGAAGTGCAACTGAAAACCTGACAAATATACTTCTATAAATATACATGACTGGAGTAATTAGTAATTATAACATGATATGGTAAGCTAGTTTACATGAATGGAGCAATCAGAACTTGCAAGCTAATTTAGTGCACTGAGGTTTCTGTTTTAAATGCACCCGCATATGCCAACAGAAACTGGAAGCAAATGAAAACGGATGGAAATAAATAGTTAAAGCTCGCTTGTCCACTACAAGGAGAGGAAGAAAGTACAGTCCCGTAAGAAGGAACATAACCTAATGGCCAGATGGGTGCTGAAGACTCTGCAGGAAATGGACTTTTGTAGGCATCTTCTTGTCAAGGAGTGGTCAAACACTTCAGCTGGGGAATGTAGAAGCACTATGCCTGACACCCAGCAAAGAGGAAAAGGAGCTAGTTATATACAAAGAAATCACAGCCAGTTGCATATGACTGGATACAGGTGCCTGACTTTCTCACTTCACTAATGCTGGCCAGTAAAGATGAGAGTTCTGAAAACAAAATCCCCTGGAAAGGGAAGACCCTAACCTCAACAGCATGACATGCTAAAAAGGGCAGAACAGACAAGAAGATAAGTAGGTGTGTGTGTGTGTGTGTGTGTGTGTGTGTGTGTGTGTGTGTGTGTGTGTGTGTGTGTGTGTGTGTGTGTGTGTGTGCGTAGATGGGTGTGATGAGGGTATTTCATGGCTGGTGAAGCTCACAAAACAAAAAAATAAGCAGATAATGAATGATAGCAAATACATGAGGCCAGTAACCACTTCAATGCCAGTCAGGAGTCAGGGTAAGTTCTACTTGAATATCTGGGAAAAAATGCTGCTCAGCATTACCTCTATACAGACATGGAAAAATCAAAATAGCTGTAGGGCCTACTGGTGCACAGGCTGTCAGAAAGTTAACTACTGGGTAATCCCAGAAATATGCTGTTATTCTGGTTCATATGTTCATAAGTGTACAGTAGGTTAATGACCACTAGGGCCTTTATAAGCCAAGCCATGCAACCAAGAGTGGAACCTATGGCTGCAGGACACTTATTATTTGTAAGACCATCATGTGTGCTTGTATCTACGTATGGTCACTCCTTTATCTGAAAAACAAAAACACACAAATGAATGAGGATGGCAGGGGAGTGGGGGAAAAGTCTGACACCACAGAGGACACATCAGTATTAACATATGCAGTACATACACCAAATATCTTACAGATGTTTGGGCATCCTCAAATTTATCCCTGGGATAGTGGGCCTATTGCTCCTTGAAAAAGTGAGGAAAGGTCTAACAGTTGAATACTGGCAAGGTGTAAGTGGCTATACAGCCTACTTGCCTTGTATTTTCTATGATTCTACAAATTTCTGAAAGTAAATCGATAACGGTGTACTAAAAGCAACTTAATGCAAAAACAGATCAACTCAAAGCAAACTGATCAACTTGCTTTTCAAGCTGGCTTTTTATTTTTAAGTCAAGCTGCCCCACAGCCTCACCCAAGTGTTTTCATCACCGCCTTCAAGACACAATCAACTGCAATATAACGGCATATCAGGGAAACAGGCAAAACCAGAGTGCAGTGATATCAGTAAATGAAGCTGCATTTTGGTTCAGAGGTACTTAACTATCTGAGCATTTGCATGTTGTACAACATACAGGATACCTACTAGAAACTCATCAGTGGTGTCTGTCTCCTTATTAAAATCAATGCAACAAACCAATTTCATGTATTACCACTGCTGGCAATGTTCCATTTGGTATCTTCACTGCAGGCAAAGAAACAGAGACTGAAACAGTTAAAAACTTTCAAATGCATAAAGTATTTTATCCTTTGTTGAACAGATTAGTCCCGCTAGGCCAGTAGCCTCATTTCAGAGGAGAGAGACAACAGGAGATGATTATACTACTAGGGTAATTTCACCAGGGCATCAATGAACTTCTCCTACTGTTATCAATAGGTACAGTAGGATCTTTAATATCCACCTGAGCTCAAGCAGATGGGGCCTGGGGTTTACTGTTCATCCAAAGGACAGTAGACTCAAGACTGCAGCATCCGTTACGCTGCACTGCAGTGTCAGCAATTTATCTGGTGTGGGAATAGAACCCACGGTCTTCTACACCAAAAGCAGGTGTGCTATCTAGTGTACCACTAACACTGCTATTAAAAAATTAAAAGAAGAAATACACACACTTCATTTTTTCATGTGGCAAGGTTAAAATGTTCTTGCATTAGAGACTTAGCTTGAAGCCTTTTTTGTAACATTTTGAACAATACTGAATTCAAGCATTACTGACAATGCTTTGCACGGTTCTCTCTCCTGTAACCTATATGCAATATGTTTTATTATGATTATTGTTTTGCATTTTGTTTCATGCTATGTGTGTGTCTGTCTGCCTGTGTATACCATTCATACCTCTCAGCTGTCCAGATTTTTCCCTTACATTTTTGGTTTGTTCTTGTAAAATTTATGTTTTTTGGTAAATCACTGGGTAATGAATTTGCTAAATAATGGCAAACATTGGAGTTTCAATCATCATATCATTCAGATTTACGTATTCTAATGCAAACCTGTTATTTTATTAACTTTCGGAGTTTATAAGAGCAATATATAAAATCTGTCCCTGATTTTGGGTCTTTGTTCCTCCATTACTTTTGGCTTTGTCCAGCTTTTTTGTGCTAAAATGTTGAGAGGTATGATACCATTTCACATAATTATCTCTGCCAGCTGTCTCAAGTAGTGGCTGAAAAGGATCTTTTATCAGCCCTACTCACCTGATTAGCAAACAAAATAAACAAACGAATGAATGAATAAATATGAGTTCACAAGGTATTATATTATCAAAGCTGAACAAGTTCAAAGAATCTATGCATGCATTCACAAGCAATGAAACCAGGACCAGACTACTGTGGAATCCATCAGGGTTACAGGCCGAATAATATTGGTAAAAGTGGCAAATATACAAAAGCACAGTGCTTTCTTAAATTAGTGTTTTATTTAGAATTTTGATGACTTAAGTAGGTCTTAATGGAGCACCATCACAGCCTTTTCAAGGGAAACCCACACAGTAAGTTTCAGTTCATATGTAGAATGATAGGGGATATGCAGCCAAACACAAAGCAACAGAAAAAAACATACAGTATATATGATAGTAGTTACAAACATCGCTAAGAAGTAGGTCGACAATACAGAACAACTTCTCTCAGGATTCATAGGTTAAACACTCCACTGCAAACAATATTTACAACTGGAACCAAAATTTAATTACGAGGCAATGGAACTCTAGGCTACCACAACCATGAGAAAGATAATGTGAACAAGAGGAAAATGTCTTCCTACCACAGAATGATAAATGGGATACAGGGCAGCAATACTTTTCAGACAAAATGATGCCTGTAGAATAATTTTGCCATAAATCAGGACGTAGCAGAATAAGTGTTGTTTCTCCCAAAGCATGCATCAGCCATAAAACATTTATAAACAGATATGGAGACCAGAACTGTTATTCATTGTTTGTTCATAGACTTCTACTTCTCAAGTGGATCACGTACACTGTAAACACGTGGTCTGCACATACCTAACACTTCTTTTACATTTTAACCTAGGGTAAAAGAACAGCATAGATATAAGAATTAATCACTTACTCTACCAAGGAAGGAACAAATAGTACGTAATTAGCACAAATCCAGACTGTTGATTGACCTAACACAGCATTTCACTGGGAGTAAATCAGACAATAATTCCCAATGGAATGTTTCTCATGCAGATTTACTCTCACCAGAACAGGCTCTACAAATGAAACTGGTCACAGTTCCATGACAATGTGTATAACATATATCAGATCAAAGATGCATGCCCAGATTCCCACTGCATATCGGCATGGAAAACCATCCCTGAAACAGTAAAGAAATCATCCAGTTCTGTAGGTGTAAGCAGCTACCAAGCAATATGCAGCTTCAGAAGCCAAGTGAGTACAGTGCCAGGTGTTTTACTCGCTGGTACTTAAGTACATTTTTTGGATTTAGTAAATATACAGTGATTTAATTATTCATTTTGATGTATTTATAACTGAAATTGTTATAGACACTGGCTGTTTTACAGGAATTCAAATTACAGCAATGACATCATCACTGCAAACTACAATTAAATTGATAAGATATTACAAAAAAATTCTTAAAAGGCTTTTGAAAGATGATCAACTCAGTTTAAAAGATAATGTCACCATGAAGATCTTGAATCTACAAAATAATTAATTCTAAAAACTATTTCTTTTGTAGCTTTTGCCTTTGATAACTGAGGAAACTCCCATATCAAAGCTATATAGTGATGTGTACTATTGAAAAAAACTGCAATTTATCTCAAGACATAACAGTAAATAACTTAGCTAAAGCTTTCTTGGCTCATGCAGGTAGCAAAGATATATAAACTATATGCCTGTTTTGATAAAAAAAAAAATAAGTAATTTGCAAATGACTTACATATCTGTTTTCCCAACAGACAATGAATATTATGTGGCAAGTTTGAAATAAACAGCTATACCTGAGCTGAATAAAGTTAACTGAACTCAATGCTCTCACAACAAACATGAAAACAGGCCACTGTTTGTGTTTTAATACACTAATCCTCAGTGTAATTTGTTTCATTCAAGACTGGACAGAGAAATAAATCCTGCTGTATATTTTGGATCTAAAGGTACAAGCATCAAGACACACTAACATTATATCATCTGCCCATCCTGACAAAAGTCAGTGGATGGCTACAGGCCTCAGCATGTGTATAACCACTAAGAGGTTCCAAATGGATTATTTTAGAGCACCACAATGATTAGTGTCAAAGGTCTGTGGCCTATTAAATAAGAATATATCAGAGCATGGGTCCATCAAAACCCTAACCCATTTAATGCAATCAAAACATCACTAAACATGAACAAATCAAATCCCTTGAAAAAATCAGCGCATAAGGTCAGACAATTAATCACATTTATAGGCCCTATACACCAATATCTACTTTATTAATACTAGCTGTGATGGTGAAATGTTTTTTTTCCAAAAGTCAGGTTGAAACTGTGTTAACAACTTTTTGTCCTGTAACTACAAGCTATTCTGCCATCATTATGTCAAAAATTTTAGATAGTGGATCTAAGAGGCCAACAGGCAGGTAGTTTGTAAAGACTTCCTCCATCCATCCATTCACAACCCCTTTTTCCCACTTTTTGCTCATGGGGTCAGAGTGTGACTTCAACAGTGACAATCATCTTGAGTCAAGGTTTATACTGCCGGGTGGCTAGCATTGTCATGGTAGTTCTTCTACACCATACACTTGCACACACACACTCACAGCTATGACCCGTTTAGAGCATCCAGTCCATCTACTGCAAGTCTTTGGAATGTGGGAGGAAACCCAGACAAACATAGGGAGGACATAGAGACTCCACACAGAAGGTAACCCAGCTAAGAATCAAACCAGGGAACCTCTTGCTATGAGGTAGCAGCGGTATCTGCTGTGCCACTGTGCAGACTCTTCTCATCACCCTTTATATAAACTGATGCTTATGCTGTTAGTTTCCCATCAGAAGGAAAAGACCCAACCAGAATGGCTGAATTAAAAATATGACAAACTGAATGCACAATTACCTCTACAGACAGCTTAAGAAAATGATGGTATGCTCCATCGTGAACAGTGGAGGGTAATGTGTCTCCTGTGAAAAAACAGCATCATAAATATTTATTTCATGCAATAACAGAAAACTAAAGAAGCTGCATGAACTTATCCCAGCCACTTGACTTTCCCCCCTCAGAGTCAATTACAGCAATAAAGTAACTGTTCACCATGTTTATCTCAAACTCATGTTTTACAAAACTGTAATAAACGTCAAGGATAACTTGGACTCTGTTTTCATTCTGCTTCTTTAACATTTTATTTACTACTTTCCATATATTGGCAGGGTTTCATTCCTTAAATTCTACCAGACTTCTCAACTTCCCCTATTTTGGAGGAATGTTCCTATCTTCAGTCCAGATTTACCACTGCACATGATGTACTAATTGTTGAAGGTATGTCTCTATTTTCAGGCTCGATTTACCTCTTCACATAATTTCCTGAATTCCACTCATCACACATGACTTCTGAAGCTGTCTGGTACACAGAAAACCACACTAAGTGGTCAACATACTAGTGCAACAATTACTTAAACAAAGTGGGCAGACAGACATCTTGCATCTCCCTTTTTCCTGAATCAAAAATAAATGACCTTGTGTGGTACAATTTTACAAAATAGTTAATTAAATTCTATGGATATTATACTGTCTCTTTGATAATGTGCTTATATTTTCCATCATTTTTGTTACTCTCTGTTTTTTAAATATTTGTTTCTGAGTAGCCGTGCCTACTGGAGGCAGAAAGAGTTATGGGCTTTTGGTATTCAAATTTTACGTTAAATTGATGCCCAGATTTTTAGCTGGATGTTTCTACTTTCTGAGGGCTTTTGTTCCTATTGTTAATGTTTGCAGATTGAGAGGTATTTATTGGCTCTTTCCTCCCAATACGATCTCTTCTTATTTTTACAGCACTGAATACCTTTATTTTCTTTGTTATAGCCTCAAATTCCCACCTTCATAGCTTTTACCTTTCATTTATTTTTTAAAATAGAGATCATTTTAATTTCATCTGCTAAAATAACTCCTTATCCAGCCAAGGTGGTCTGTCTGACTAAATTTTTCTAGAAGGGTACATGGCCATAATATTCAGGGCACATTGTTAGTAACTCTGAAAATATTTTCACCTTAGCATCAACAAATCCTGTCCAACTAAATTCCTCTAAAATATGATAAACATCTTCCTGTAGTAGGTTTCTAGAATTACAAAAATACACTAACAAAATTGTTGTATTTTGTTTTGGACAAGAAACAATGGTTAAGTGGTCACTAATAACTTCATATAATACTTCACACAAAATGATTTGTTAGAATACAACTGACTAAAGAACTATAACCTGCTACTCTGCCTGGCTCTGTGGTACAGAGTGATGGAGAGCTGACTGTGACCAAGGTGACCAGGGTTTGATTAGTGGCACCAACAATTGAGGAGCCAGGGAGGGGATGCAGTGAAAGGATGTGATGCATATGCCTCTCCTGGTGGGAGGCTGTGGTTTGTGTGTACTTGGAGGAATATGGGGTGATGTATTCTTTCTGATGGGGACCAGAAAGACCACCGTTCATACTGTGGGGGACAGGGCAGGACTACTTGAAGGAAATGCCCCTTATGCAAAGGAAGGGAATGACCTCTGTGGACACCCCAGTGCACATCCTCTCTCTGGCATTTCACCAGGTTTTCTTACTGTTAGGGCTCAGGGAAAACTGAAAAACTTCAAATCCCCCGCAATGGCTACCTCAAATGTTACTGTTCTGGGCTGGCTCAAACTTGGTGAAAGGAACAAATGGGTTGGTAGTCCAAGACAGGGTCTGATTGTTTACAAGTAGCAGGGGCAAAAATTACAGACAAAACCTGCCACTGCATGGAAAATAAGGTATGTAACCTGTTGTCTTAAGCCTATCCTAATGATTCTGGAAAAGAACACTCGAGGGACAACAAATTAAAATTAATGTCACCTGAGAATGTTCATCCTTATGTAAAAAAGAGAAGGATATAAAAGGGAAGAGGAGAAGGTTCATGGCAGGAAAGATAAAATGGGAGTAGTGAGTAGCAGGTGTGGCAAGAGTATCTGCAGAACAAAAAAGATTAGATCAAACAAGAAGAAAGTCATTAAGGAGCAGCACTCGCTGAGGAGTGAGGAGTGTAAACAGAATTGTTTACCTTCAAATATGGTAATAAAATAGGTAAACATGACTAAGTAAAGACGTTCTGAGCTAATGTGATAAAGTAGCTTATTCTGCAAGAACTATGTAGAAGCAATTAAAACATTATAGCGGCACCTTTATAATGGAAGGTTAATAAAATGTATAACCTATTGATGTTTGAAAAAAAAAAAAGTAAGACACACAGTTCAATAAGCTACTTGGTTTCCCAGGTATCAATTGTTAAAAAATTCTTTGAATTCAGAGGACAATATGCTCAGTGCAAGACCATGACACAGATGTACAAAATAATTTTTATTTGCCTTCTTAAGTATGTCACATGTCAAGCTATGCAATAATCGACTGGAAATTGATTATTACTGGTTTTGTGAAATACTGTTGAATAATGGAATAAAGTTAAAGTTTATATAAGACTGTTCATCTTTCTTTAAAAACATAAAGCAAATGGATATTATGGCCCTGTACACATCTAGAAACATTTGGTCAGCCATGAAGTTAATGGAACTAAAACAGAATTTGTTAATACTAGCCTCATTAATACTTCACAAATGTATTTAATATTATGTACAGTAAGCCACTGATCATAGCAGTATTCTGTCAATGCCAACAGTGTTATGCCATTACCAGATCAACTTTCATTTCATTATTTACAGTCCTGAAATAACTGGATAATGCTAACATATTTTCCTTATGCTGCTTGGGCAAGACTTGGTTACAAATAAAAAGTTCTATCATTTCCTTTCAATCCAAAACAGAAAAGATACCTTCTTAAAAGTATATATTCTGCATGTTAAGGCCAGATGAACATTCCACAGCCACTGGACACTTCCCGTTCAGAGTCATTTACAGCTAAACAGTATCGATTAAGACAGTAAATAATCTGCCAGGATATGGAGAATTATAACTGAGCATCCAAGCATAACCAACGTTTTATATGTTTGAGACACAGGTGCCAAGAAATTCACCTTGAGAGGGGAGGCAAGTGAAGCTCAAGAGGTAAATCAGAATCCATGCCAAGTATTTATGCTCAGAGAGCCAATTGTAATTCTTTGCAATACATGAAACACTATCTACTCCAGGTACTAATAGCTACTTTTTGTGTGTGTGTGTGTGTGTGTGTGTGTGTGTGTGACACCAATGTGCATAACAGCTTTTAAAGCCATGAAAGGGATTAGGACAATGTTCTTCTGAAGCTGCAGTTATGCCCTAGCATAAGACTAGACTTAACGGTACTGAAAGGTATTTAAAACTTTAAGCATCTTTTTATTTCAGAAAGGTGTTTAACAGAGTCGCGTTTTTCCCAATTCCAAACCATAATCGTAGCACTCCATGCAGTACAATAACAGTTATCATAACTTTACTTTCCAAACGACCACAAAGAACTTCAGTTTGAAAGCTAAGGTACTTTACTGATACAGCTGAGAACCTGACAGTAACTCATGTGAACTATAAAAATGAATATGCACACATATATATATATATATATATATATATATATATATATATATATATTCTAAATAAACTCTAAAATAAATAAATGCATTCACATACATATGTGCATTGGTCCTATGTAGTTATTTGATGGTAAATGTGCTCAACATTCAGGATACTGACTGCTGTTTTTTCAAATGTCAAAATAGTCAAATGATGGAATGTGTGTTGCGGTCAGTAAGTGTGGGTTTTTATGCAAATGTTGAAACTTTAGGGTTCATCAAAACTTTGGCATAAGAGATTAAGAGTGTGCGTGTGTGTATGCGTGTGTGTGAATGTTTCTGGATTGCATTAGAGTTACGCTAGGTGAAAGGCAGGGCCGGTGTTAGCATTTTGGAGGCACCCAGCAAGTGTCAAGTTGGGGGCCCCCAAGCACTTTCAGTCTAACTGTTGCCCTGTTACTGCCACCCTCTTTTTAGTTTGTGCTGCAAAATTTAAGCAGTAGTACACACAGAATGACCTGTAGTTTCAATGCTTTTATATTATGACAGGCCTATGTACCACACAGTGTTGGTCTCACAAAGGGGCATTCACAGTTACTGGCATTTAGTTGCAGCAATGCTACATTACAATAACAGTATGTACAGCTCTCCTTACACACACACACATATCCTCCAGTGCTCCCCTCTGTTTCTTCCCCCCATTGTGGGCTCCCCATCCCATGCACATTACTTTTTTCTTCCTTTTTCAATATTTTGCCTTACGCTTCCTACTCTACAGCTTTTTCAAGAAGCCATAACTTTCTATGTGCTCTGAAGTGCATTTTATTTTTTTTTACACAACCTTTTCATCCAATGATGGTTTGAACAGAAATTATGATAAAGGAAAGAAATTCAGTGTGGTTCAGCTTTAGTTTTCCTTGCATCCTTTCAACACACCTTTCCTGACCAAGACAGAACCATAATAACTATTTAGGAAATAATTCAATGAAGCTGATGCCCCCAGAAACTGTAGTGGTTATAGATTCTCTGGGATGCAGTTCATAGCATTTTCCCAACCTTTTAGTCCAACAGTGGTCTAAACAAAACTCATGCGCAAGAAAAGAATTTCAGTCTTATTGTTTTCTTTCAAGGATGACCTAAGTTCTGCCCAAGGCTTAACATTCAAAACTGACAAAATAAGAGCTCACAGTAAACTAACAAGGCAATTGCTGTGAGGATACACAGGTCTTATCTTGAAATACAGTTTGCCTTTTTAACCTCTCCCAAAAAAGACAGTCAATGTGTATGCATCCCTCTGATGTTAGAGTGGGACTCCAAGAAGATCTCAGTGTCCAAATGTCCTGTGATATATTGTATGCCTTACTTTTGAAATGCAATTACTTGTTAGCTGCCCTTTTTAATGATACTCAGAAAACTAGTGTGTGTGTCCTGGCATTATTGGGTGTAAGCAGAGATAAAAATACACATACATATATACATATTTATATCTATATATATATATATATATATATATATATATATCTATATATATATATATATATATACGTATATGTTATATATATATATATATATATATATATATATATATATATATATATATATCAGGCGTGGCTCGTGCCATCGGACTGCCAGACTGCAGCCCCCTCAAGAAAAAAGGAAAAAAGTACTTTTTTTATTTTTACTGTCCCTGTCTGTCTTTAGCGAGTATTTTTTCTTTCATCTCTATCAGCCGGCTGCTTTACGCCGACTGATGAGCATGCGCACTTTCGAATTTCGGGTTGCAGCGGCTTTAAAAAAAAGTTGTTTTTTTTCTTTCTAGTTGGAGATCCACTCCAGCGCTGCAGTCCGGATAGCCAATTAACACATCAGGGTGATGCCCAGCAGTCTATGCGGTTTGGAACCGCATAGAATTGGAAGGGGTTCGGACTGCCACGTCCGCAGGCACGTACATGACGTGGATGGGCTAAATGGCTGCTGATTGGTTATTGCTCTTTTCCCAGGCTTTATGGGCTGGGAAAAGAGCGAGAATCAAACAGTTGCAGCCAGTTTCAGTTGTGGACTTGACTTGGTGGATGTATTATTGCTTGGCGGCCTTATTTTGTTCTCTGGACGTGACACAGCAGAGGAAAAAGTAGTAGTACAGAGTTTCTTCTTGGTGGTAAGTATGTGTAACACAGTATTTTTATATAAATAAATGTATAAAATAGTTTATGTAATGGATGTAGTGAAGAGACTTGATGGTGTGAATGATTTTGTTTTGCTTGTACTCAGTTGGAGGAAGACATACATTTTAATACGCCTCTAGGTGGTGTAAAAAGGGTAAAATTAACCTGAGATTGTAATAATTAGGTTGTAGATGAGGGGAGGAATAAAGAAAGTAAGTGTAGAAAAAAGAACGGAAGAGCTAAAGGTGGTTTAAGTGAGGGTGTTACTGCTGTGGATTTGCATCCAGGCTATGGTGTAGTGAGGATAAGAATGTTTCACAGAAAGAAAACATGGGTTAGAAGAAACATGTTTTGGCGACTGGAGATTCTTTGTTTAAAGGAATCTATAATATTTTGCATTGTAAAAAATGCATTAAATGGAGTGAGATGTACGGTATTCTGGTGCCATCAAGAAGACTATATTTGAAGGGAAATAAGTATCATATAGTAAACATGTCCTTTGGGGTTAATGATGTAATTAAGATTAATGAACTGTATTTTTGCTTTTTTTTTTTCAAAATGATTAAACTAAGCTAAAAGAAAGGTTTTGAGTTGGTTTTATGTGATGCTGTGATTTCTTTTTGTTTTAGTGGTGTTTATTCAAGGCGGCAGGAACTTTTAATAATAATAAGAGGAACAGATCTTTTAATGGTATTCAATTTATTTATTTGTTGGAAGAGATGTCCAAGGATAAGAATTTGTTTGGATATGATGGAAGACATTTCAGTTATACTAGTAGTAGATATTTGTTAAAGCTTTATTGTGTTATAGATTATGCTTTTATTGGACAGGGTGTATTAAGGGATACTACTGAAAATGCCATGGATGGTGGTGTGAAATTTTGCTGTGTAATGCACAAAGCATTAATAAGCTGCAGCAGTTAGAGGCTACTGTCCTGGGGTGGTTATTATGTGGTAATGGTTACTGAAACTTGGTTTTCTGTAAACGATTCCCCTATGAGCTTACCTGGTTATAAATCTTATCATAAGATGAAAAAAGTTGGTATGGATGGTGATGTATCTTGTTTTGTGTTAGGGGGTACTGTGTCTGTTTTAGAAATTCTTTGACCATGAAATTATTTTGGTGAAACTTCGTTGGAAGCAAAATGAGTTCAAGATTGGTCTTTTTTATAGACCTCCTTGTCAGGACAAGATGAGCTGGCTGATTTTACTATGGCTGTGTGTGTGTGTGTGTGTGTGTGTGTGTGTGTGTGTGTGTGTGTCATCATGTACATATGTCCGAATTCTTATTTTAGTTCATGTGGGCATAGAATATAATAAATGGAATTGAGAATGATAAATTACAGTCCTCAGGACTTGTCATTATTGCAGTGCAGCAGAAACATACACTGCAGTAGACTATTCCTTTTTCAGTTTGCAGGAAATGATTTATGTGCATGTCTTTGGAAAAAGCAGGGCAACACAAATAAGGGCAAGGCTTGAAGATGACACAGATTTAAAGGAACTTACTGAAAAGGTTAAATATTATGCACTGGTGGTAGAACTGTTATGTAGAGTTGTTAAGGAATGCTCACCTAAGAATGATAATCGCAATGTCACATTCCAACACTATAAACTCTAATAATGTGCAGGCAGTGATCTGCAATGATCTACAAAAAAAGATGAGTTATGTGCTGTTACTGATACCTTAAAAATGAAGCTGCAATAAAGAAATGATATTGCTTCCCTTACTGTACTACATAAATACTAATGATGCTTAAGATGGGGAAGATATTTGGCTGATATGCTTTTTTTTACTCATTTTCTAAATCTGTCTTTGGATCATACACAGTAACTTCTCCACATGAAGTAAAATGCATGTGCAAACTATTGTAACTGTACTGTTATGAGAAAAGAATTGATATAGCCAGAGCACTTCAGATGCACTTTAAAGGTCAAAGCATGCATTTTAAAGAAATGAAAGTGAGTCAGTCCTTTCCCTGTGCTCCTGTCCTTTTTGTGAGCATTCCTGCATGAAATTTAAATTCATACAGGAAATAAGTGGAAGAATGGCTCTAATTCATAAGCACTTTTTTCTTAATGATGAACTCTAAAGACTTATCTTTTATTCTGCTGCAAATATTAGTGGCTACATAGTGGTGTATCTGTAACTGTGTGATTAGCAAAGCAATATTGCAGGTTTTCTGACTGCCAGACTTAAAAAAGTAACATAGGTTCATAGGTTTATACTAGCTAACTACCACTAGAGCCCATATAAGTCTAGCCCTGTGACACAAGTGTGACCCACAAATTGGATTTATATAGGGGTGATTTACTGACCACCTCTGTCCAACCTACACTTATACTGCTGTCACCTGATAACAGATGTAGAAATTGACTATTTCTTTTCTAATGGAATAATACATTTTTAATATTCAGTAATTACTTTGAAATATCATGACTGATGAAATTCTGAAGAGCAATAGTACAAGAAACAAGTAGAAAATATTAATTTCTATACAGAAATCTGCAAAACCAATTGCCTCCGTTTGCTAAACGGAGATGAGTACAGAAAAATAACTATTCTGGATTTATCTTGTCTGTTAGTTATTGTTAAAAGCTGAGATAAGTTTGTAGTTGCATGTATAGATGGTGAACAAATTCATGTTCAAATATGGCAGAAGCTCTCTACAGGCTTGTAACCATTGAGTCTAGAATAGCATTAATACAGCTCCCTATGAAAAGAGCAGGATCTGGTAGTGAAAGCTGTAATACTTTACAAAATAAACCATGATTGAAACAGAAAAATTCTGAAATTGTTATGTCTTGGAATTGTGACATACTTGTTGCACCCCACTCCCCATTGTAGTGGCTCTGAATGTGTCCAAGGAAGGCAAAGAGCAGTTATGCAGTTTAAGTGTGCAGAGTATTCCCCTATCCAAGGTAGACCACAAATACGACCGTGGCTTTTCATCTGTCCTTGATTTTGCAGAATGTTCTGGTTTTCTGTCATATTTTTATACTGTTAATTTATTATTCAGGAAATGCATGCTGTCACATGCCCTGTTGCTCTGTTTAAGTAGCAGTGATTTAATGACCATCAGGTAAGCTTGTTGGAGATTGTAAGATGCAAGTAAGCTTTAATAAGCATAGTGTTAAAGAATTACCAGCATTGAAAGCCTTTTCGTAGCTGCCATGCAGAGAATATTTACATAACTAGATAATGTATAAGCCTTGGGTATTGAAATGCATATGACAGTATTTTCAGAAGTTCATTACATTTGTTGGAGACTTCCAGTGATCTCCTGAGGGCTTTACCCGTAAAGTAAACAGAATGCCATTCATGTGTGGTCCATAACCTGTACAGTAATCCTTTAAGCAATGTATCTTGAGCTTGTTTGCTTTTCATTTTTTACTTTGATCATGTTTTCCCCATGAAACAAGTAGATAGTTGTCAGGCAGCAGGTCTTTGTTTGGATAAACATTTTTACAAGTTGGGGCATCACAGAGATTGCTACTTTCAGCATGTTACTTGGTACTTTAATAAAGCTGAATATAAATTATAATGCAGTGCAAGGAGAAGCAGTTTGAGTTGAGTGCCGCATGTTTTTCTTATACTTGATTTTGACTGGCATTCCAGTAATGTATTTAAAAAGTAATTTATTTTTTTCATGCCTCACAACCTTTTTGTTTCCATCTAGATATTAAGTAAGCTGTCAAGCAGCCAATGCATTGAAATATTTTTATTCTTTTACACTTCATTTGTCTTGATTGGACTCTCATAATGAGGGTTTGGCACACAGGGCAGCATATTTAATTAAAGTTGAGTTTTTGTGGTTTTGAGCATAGCTCCGTCCCTTTCTAGTTGTCCACACCCCTTCCCATTGACCCCACCCATTCGGCTATCTCCTGCAGCCCTCCTTTGATTTGAAGTCACCAGCCGCCACTGATATATATATATATATATATTAAAACAGACAGCTAGATAGATACACACACGCATGCACACACACACACACACACACACACACACACACACACACACACACACACACACACACACACACAGGCATAACCTATAGCAATACTAGTTTTGTACTTATTTCAGCCAATAGCAATACACTGTCCAACACTAGTACTGCCACAACAGAACAGTGACTGATGTTTAGCAGTCACAAAACAGCAGCAGGGATACGTCACTTTTATTTACTTCATTGAGGTGTAATGCATACCTGTCACTTTCCCTGATTTCAGAGATCTTCCCTAATTTTGCCTCATAATTTTGCTCTGTCCTTCGTAAAAGCTTGATTTAATGGTAAATCATTCAGGATTACAGACAGCCAATAAATTCAGACATGAGGGTTTTATACTTCTTATCCAAAAATGCATGTTGATGCAAAGCATGTTATTCTATTAACTTTTTAAGTGAATTGGAATAGTACTCAAAACATGTTGCTGATTTTGAGCCTTTATTCTGCTATTATTTTTGTCATTGCACATAATTCTTCAGCAAAGAACTTGAACACTACAGTATCTTGTGTTCTGCCAGTATTTATAAAAATCCCTGAAAGAATCAAAAAATCCTTGAACATCACAAGCATCAGCTCTTCTTAAAATCCAAGGTTTGCACTGAGATCAGTCACTCTGGGCTGCTGATTTCTCTAGTTTGTACCTTCCTCATGCTCATTATCAGCTTTATCTTAAAAGGGCCCTATCACAGCCCTATTGAGGTAAAAGAACATAATCAGGAAATAGGTACATTTTTTCCTCATTTTCTACAACCAGCAGCAGCTTTTGTGGGGCCCCCAAACAGTTAAGGATGATTAAGGGGGGGGGGTCATGCAGCCAGGAGTACTACAGGTATCTGAAGCTGGATATGTTGTTAATTTTAGTGGACAGAATGTCCACTAGCAGGGTTTGACTAAGTTAGCAGCACTAAGTCAGTGGTAAAATATTTAATGGAACTGTTACTCGTTAAACACTGTTACTATAACCAGAATATCTTGGAATTTTAAAGAAGATATACATAAGATTTATTATTACCCACCTGGTTTAGTAAGTGTACAGGATTGTTTTACTAGTTTTTGTTGATTTGACTGACATGTTATAAAAATATCAGTTTAAGATAACTTGCTCTTGTTGGAGGCCTCCAGGAACAGGTGGCCCCCAATGACCACAGGGTTCGCTGGTGCCTACAGCCGGCTATAGTGAAAGGATAAATTTCACATTGTGCATGTGTGTACTGGTCTGTAGTGTGTGCCTGAGTTGTCTTTTGCAGTGATAATGCTATGGAAAGTTTTTTTAATGTAAGGTATCAGGTTAGAGAAAGGGGCAGGGACAGAGTTAGTGTTAGCACATATTAGTAAGGTTGTGTGGGAGGCTTAGCTTGCTGGAGGACAGCAGTGGTGAGAATAGATTAAAAGAGGCTTTTCTTGTAACACAGGGGTGAGCATCGGGGCTTTGGATTTGACAGTGAGGGAAGGCCGCAGGTGCAGCAGTCACTGAAGTGAAAAGGCAAATGAAGAAATAAGTTTGCACTGCCATGAAGAATGGCTTTCAAGATGGCTGCAAAGAGGCTCTAGTAAGCCATCTATCTGGTGACATGGGAAGAGGATAATGTCCAAGCTATTCTTACCAAATGTGAAGAAATACTGACCTTGAAAGGGAACTGTTCAGAGATGAAAGTAATATTCTGATGAACTCCTAAACCCATTGGACATATCCTTTTTTGAGGAGGCAATATCAGAAGCAACTTGTGGGATTGGGTCAATTTCTGTAGAAGAGGCCACTGCAGTAATGAAATAGTTTAGTCATGAAAAGATCACTGCAGACCTATAAGGAAAAGCTGAAGATGTAAGGCCATTTTGGCTTTTCACTGTTGAATGAAAGGCAGGTTAGTACTTCTGGACTGGCAAACATGGTTGGAGGTCCATATTTAAAATAAGGGGGAAGGGCAGGAGGGCGTGTTTCAACTACAGTGGATATATGTTCCTCTACCTCTCAGAGAAAGTCTGAGCTAAATTTTTGGAAAGGAAACAATGCTCAATAGCTATACCATTTATTCAAGAAAAGCAAAGAACATTCTACAATGACAATGGAGCAGTCACTCATCTCTCTTTCCTTTGGAGATACTAATGGGTTTGTGAGGTTCTGTAGACCTGGAGAAGAAATATGGAAGTGCATCTCAGAATGTCTGTGGGGTGAGGTACAACCATAGAAAATCCTGCGACTGTTATTTGGTGCCAAAGTCCTGAGAGTGCTATTTGGTGCCATATAGTCTCCATATTTGCTGATTGAGAGTTTTGTCACCGTTACTGGTATTAAGAAAAATGCTTTTCAGGTGGTATAGGATTCCACCACTAGAGTGTCCTGTCTTCCCTCCTGTTCATGACTTTTATGGAGTCACAATTTCTTCCTGGAAAAGAGCAGAGTGCTGTCTGAACATGAAAAACAAGCAGCTGTCACAGGTGGATAAGCTTATGTATCTTGGTGTTTTGTTCAATAGCAAAGGCTGAGTGGACAGGGAAACTGAGCAGAGGATAGGTGGCACCAGTACTGCCGCACTAGACTGGTGATGGTGAAGTGGGATCTAAATCACAGGATGGAAATCCTTGTTTATGGGTCAGTCTTTTGGCATCATCCTCACCTGTGGCTATCAGCTTTTTGCAGTGGCAAAAATGATGAAACAGCAGATACAAGCTACAGGACTGAAATCCATTCACAGGGCCACTAGGCTCACTCTCCATGACATAGTGAGGAGCTGATCAATCTAGGAATTTCTTGGAGCACAGATACTGCTTCTCTGGGTTAAGAAAAGTCAGATGAGATGGTTTTGAATACCTAAAACTATGCCTCTTGGGTGCCTCATATGTGCAGTACACAAGATACCAGTCCACTTACTGAAGGCCCAAATGCAGCTCCACTATAGACTGGAATGCCTTTCTACATTGTTCACCTTACTAGCAGCAACACTCATCAAGGAAAGCATTTTAGACAATGGGTGGATGGAAATACATGGTCTACAAGGTCAGTGGCTTAGTTTTATTAAAATAAACAGCTCATGTAAGAGACTTCAGTCCATAACAACTTTTACACAGATCAGTAAATGGCTAACTTTAGTGACTGTACTTAACCTTCCTGTAAGTCAGATTTTGTACAGCTAAAGACAGGCCATGAGATTTACAGACTTAATTTGCTTGGCATGAAAGGCTTGTACAAAATTTAACAGCAAACAGAGTTATCTGCAATTCAAGAAGGCATTAGAAATGGTCAGAGTGAAATGCAGCAGCATAAGGTAAGAAAGCATTAAAAAAGTATGCTTTAATCAGCATCATACAATGGTAGCTCATTAGTATGCAAAAACTTGCACTTGGTCAGCTCAACCAGCGTGCCCATTGTAAAATCGACCATATACTAACAGAAAAAAGTCCGGACTTTCTTCTATTAATATATGCTTTCTAAGTTTAGAAGAGCAACATTTACAGTATGGAACTTTGTCCCCCTTATTTAAAGCTTTGCAGTATTCTTGCACTAAGAGATCAAGAAGTATGTACAAAGGGCAGAGAAAATACAAGGAAATCAGGTACGTCATGCAAAACTAAAGAAACATACCAGATTTTCCTTGTATTTTTGCCCTCTCTCTCTCCTGTACTTCTAAACTGTTTGGATTTCACACTTTAAAAAAAAAAAAAAAAGGCAACAGAGATCTTCCTTTTGCAATTGCTTGTTTTCCAAAGCAGGGATGTACGGTGTAAGCTTGGGAATGTAAGTCCCATGTGCATGCGCAGTACATCTACAAAGTGGAAGAATGCAGAATCAACACAGAAGAATAGGTGCCATTATATAGACATTATTTAAGAAAAGTAATTTCTTTCTTAAATAATATCATTGTATAATAGCAATAACTGACTTGAGGGTGTGGGTATATTGAAGATTTACCCACGGTTTCCTTTGTTTAATCACTCAGTCTTCACCCTCGTGATTACACCACACCAGCTGTTAGCAAATCTTCAACATACCACACCCACTTGTCGGTCATTGCTAAATTATAATGTGCACGCTGCATATAATTAATGTACATTAATTCTTCACCAAACTGTTATATACATTTGTATTTGTAAATGAATTTGCCTGCTGGGCCTGAGTAATGTATAAAACAACGTCAATAGATACATCTCTTTACCCAGTTAACAAAACAAAATATTTTTTACAAACCCATCAAAACATATACAGAGATGTCCAGCTCTCTCTTTCTCCTATAACATTATTATGAAGAACACATGACTTAAACAACAAGCTGCTGTATCACAACTGCACTATTTTGGCTGAATATCATTTGGTTTATCCGCAGCAAAAAAGTCAGCCCACCAGTTACAAGAGTTTTATAACTGGTGGGAATTAGGGCACACTCCTCAGTAGCAGTATAATGCTTTTCCAGCATCCTCGATCTTCTCACCAGCCCCAACCATAGGTTGAACTGAGCCTTGGGAAGGCTAAGGTGGGCCTTATAGATCCAGTGAATGAGGAGAGGAACTTGTGGCAACTAATGGTCAACGGCAGTGAGATAGAGGAGAAATTAGAAAAAAGAAAAAGATTTTTTTCATCCTATGTTCTCTCAGTCCTCTGCATGCACTGTTCTGGTCTGGTTTCAGTGATGAGATTCACATTATCTGGCTGCATGCTTTGCTGTAACTTCAAAACTTTAATCTTTTCACTTCAGCTAAAAATCCCTCTTTTAACTGCTATCTAACCAGCTACAAGTGGGATTCAGACATTCCACAGAAATATCACTTCATCAGAATAATGAAAATCAGGTACATTGAAAAATCAGCTGAGTTACAGAGTTGGTATACATATGTAGCAGGGGTGTGGGGGCTGTGGGGGGGGGCTTGGCTTTTTGAGGATAGAACGTTTGGGTTCGATCATTTCTTGTTCCTGCATTATGACATTTGCCATACACGCATTCAAGTACATTACTGGAGTTCCTGACATCCTTCAGTACTGTACTTCATCCCTTTCCCTTTTGTCACCCCTTTTGGTATCTTATGGGAAACTAATGAAAATTCCAAGTCTAGAACTCTCTGCTTGGTCCCCCTCAAAAGGGAAAAAGACTGACCCCAATCCATATGGGCTTTCATCCTTTCCTCTGGACTTATAAATACCAATCAGAAGTTTGACAATTTTTGTGGTGGACACAAATCCTATTAATACATGTCCACACTACATGAACAAAGGCCCTTTCAGCATCTAAGTTGATAAGCATCAGCTGGTTTGCCACTTCATGAGCATCTTGAATGATAAGACAGATCTTATTAACGCTATCAGGCATTTGTCAACCTCCTAAAAACCCACATTGTTCCAAATCAATCAGCCCTGGAATGAAGGTAGCACAGATCTTATTAATGCTATCAGACATTTGTCAACCTCCCATAAACCCACACTGTTCCAAATCGATCAGCCCTGGAATGAAGGTAGCGTATCTAACAGCAATCAAATAGATAAAGATCCTATATTTATGGCTAAGTAAGGAAATGTGCAACTATGATTACTATCTAGCATTCTGTTACAATCAGCAGAAACCATTTAGTACTAATTTCCCACACTGTTACTTGAAAAAAAAAGAAGAAATCCAGATTCATGGATCTTTGCTGTGGGCAGTGTGTGCTGTTAACAGTGATAACAGTTTTATCTGGTGTTCTGCTCATCTTAACATTTACTGAAACCTGCAAGAGAAAACTGTTCTGAAAACTACATTGTCCTCTCTCTTAAAGGGAATCTCTCTGGCATCAGCTGCGATTAAAGTTAGTCTATACCTCAACAACAAGCTATGGACTGGTAAGCCATGATTAGCTCCTGTATGATGGGTGGAAAGTGTGATGACATAGGTTAATTCTTTGTTCTTTTGGGGGGGAATGGATTTTTTAAAGTTCTTTTTAGGATAATTATTAATACATTAATTATACCAATAAAATGTTTAATCCTACATTGTGTTGAGGGCAGAAAAATGTTCTCGTTTTATTTTAAAAATCAAAATGTTTTCTTTTAAAACAAAGACAACAGATATGTTGGCATCTGACATTTTGACATGGTCTCTGGGTGCCCAACTGTCTCCAGTTAGATGCAGTATCTTCTGGACCACCATTATTTCTTTTTTCTCTCCTACTTTACAGATCGTTTTTGGAAAATACCCAAAGAGTCTAGTCCCACTCCACTTAGCTGTACCATTTACAGTGTAGCTTTGCTTAGCAACCCATCCTCCCCACATTCTCACCTACCTCCAATCATTACATTTATACAAATACATCATCAGCTAATTAACTAATCATACTAAACACCATCCTCCTTATACTGTCTCTTCACCACTTACTATTCTCCCACTTTTCTTAATTACTCAGAGTAATAACATATATTTACTCCTCTTTCAAGCAACTTCCCCATCTTCCTCCTCTCATATCTAACCACTTACTATGTTCAACTTCTAATACTCATACCTATGAATACCAAGAAGCATTCTCAATACAACTTCAATGCTCTGGATAGTCAAATTTGCCCATCCCTACACATCTGTAAATTATGTCAGTGGTTCAGCAAGTAGCACACCTCCCTTTGGTGCAGAAGACAGTAGGTTCTATTCTCATACCATATAGATCAATTGTTGACACTGCAGTGCAACATAAGGAGGGGGTGCTGCACTCTTGAGTATGTCATCTTTTGGATGCAACATTAAACTGAGGTCCCATCTATTTGAGATGGTGGTTGCTCATGTAGATATAAAAGATCCTATGCCACCTACTGAAAAGAGTAGGGGTCCATTATTTATATACAAAAATAACTTTTATTTACAACATATTTATATACTTACAGATATACAAATATATTTACACATATTCATAATTTTCTTTACTATCATACTAAATTGTCATCCCTATTAGACCCGCACTCCTTTTTCTATTATAACCATCTGATTTTACTTAATACTGTTGCTAAAACCTATTTACCCCTAAACATAATTTTATTTATTCTTTCATTCCATATAACCCATATGGCATCAAATAACTTCTCTGTTCTAACATATTCTTTACTTGTATTCTTATAGTAAATATATTTAATCATATCCATGTTCATTTTATCCACTTCTTTTATATTTTCAAAAACAAATCTTTTTTTACATAGTTTTCTCTATAACTTTTTAACTCTTTTACATTTCAAAAACACATTACGTAGTTTTGTCTTCCTGACAATGTAAACATATTCTATCACTTTTTTTTTTTATATAACATATTTCCTTTTACTGGTAGTTTATTACCAGTCTCCCCAAAAGTCTTGACATTCTACTTTCTGATTAAACCATTTGCTTCTTATTTTTAATGCTTTCATTTTTTTCATCTGTTAGATTTTCCCATGGTTTTACATAGTGTTGTTTTGTCATTACATTCTTATACCACACTTTTCTGTCTTTTTCCATATCATCAATTTTTATTTTCCACAAAAATATGTTTTCTTGGTAACATCTTATGTCTTCATTTATACACTTTTTTCTGTTACACTTTTTTACCATACCCCAAGATTTATCTTACTTATTTATATAGTTTTACTATTAATCTTTCATGTTTTTCATTTGTCCACTTTAACACTTTGTACACATTTAATGAAGCAGCATATACCACTACGTTAATTAACCATAAACCTCATTCTGCTTTATTTACATGCACAACTCCTCTATTTATTTGGTTTAATCTAGAACCCCATACAAATGAAAAATTATTTGCAATAATTTCTTTTCAAATATTGTTAGCAACATAAATACACTTACTGTACATGCCATTTTCCCATCAGTACTGAATTTATCAAATAATCCTTATTTTCTGAATGATTAATTATATGGTCTCCACAGAAGAGAGATTTCTTTTACTGCTTCTATTGTTTTTCTCATTGAATTCTACATACAACTTTATTCCCAAATGTTATACCTAACACAGAAATTTCATGCATTATAAAATATATACCTCCTATCTTTACTACATCACCTAAACCTTTACTTTTCTCTCAATTTAAAGCCACCAATATCACTTCTAGACATCAATTTTGGGCAAATTATAACTTCTTTCATCCATTTTTTTTGTGATTATTATAACATCACCTGCATATGTTAACAGAACTGGAATTCTTAACCCTTCATGTGTTACATACCCCACCTCCTTCATTTTGTAATTTATTTCACATACTATCACATCTGTAATAAATGCAAAGAATATACAACTCATTGTATACCCCTCTCTTATATCCACTCTTCATATGTACCTCTTGGCTTAGCCAGATATTTACAAGTATTTTACTTTATTATTACTATATGCTGACATACACTATTTCCTAACTTTCTCACTTGTATTATTTTCTTTCATTACTACCCACAATATTTCATGTCCAGTTGTATAAAATGCCTTATTAAAGTATTCTATCATGGTTTTTGCTTGTTCTTTTCTATTCATAATATCATTCACAATTTCTTTAACTATTAATAATTCTTGACAACCCTTTCCCTTTATACTATCTTCCATAATATTTTCCATTTTAGTTTCAAATCTCTTTTGTATTATTTTCATAAAGATCTTATAATCATCATTATTCAGTCTTACTGGTCTCCAGTTTAACTGTCCCCTCGATTACTTCTTGCATATGAATTAAGTATTCAACTACATAATTCTTTATACATAAATCCTCCATTTAGCCAATCATTCAAAATCTTTAAAATATAGTTTTGCCAGTCCTTACATTTTTATACACTTCATACCCTAGTCTATCTGGTCCTGAAGCTGAATCTATATTTACTTGTCATAATGCTTTATCTAGCTCATTTAAAGAAACCTCCTTTTTCAATTCTTTATTCTCTTTTTTTCCTGTTAACCTTTTCACTTACCATATTTTTCACCAACTTTTTTCTTTCAACATTTCTTCTACATATTGAATTACACTATTCATAACCTTTTCCTGAGTTCTTGCTATTTCTACTTTTACATTTTGTATTTTTCACATTACTATCTTCCTTTACTAATCTGCTTAATTAACTTGATACCTCTCTTTTTCTTGTAAAAATCTTTGGGCATATAACAAATATTGTATTTTTTCTTGATTTCTTTCATATAAATTATTTTTCTTTGTCAAAGTACTTGCTAAATCTTCCAATGCATAATTATATATTCCTTTATATTTTTATTTTTCTACTTTTTTCACATCATATTGCCACTATAAAAAACATTTTTTTATATTTTTACTTAAGTATCATCCACCATTCAGACCAATATTTATAAAATGTTCTCATAGTAATATGATCTTTCCATAACTGTATTACTAATCTCGTTCATTCTTCATTCCATGTTTTCTCATTTATCTTTTTTATTCCTTTCCCTGTTTTTATATATTCTATGTTTTCCTTTATCTCTAGCCAAATTACAAGATGATCAGAAAATCCTGTTTCAACTACCTCCCCTTCTCCTATAACGAAACCTTCTGATATTATAAAATAATCTATACCGGCTGTATACACAACCCTTTTTAAGTCTATGAATTTTTTTCCAAAGTTTTAACTTACCACATCTTATAACTTGTAAAGTTTTTCCTTACATAATCTCCTTTCTTTTTATGCTTGCCTCTTAAATCACAATTAAAGTCTCCTGTTATTATAATATTCACATTTATTACTACATAGTCTAAAATCTAATGAAATAAGCTTTCCCTTTATTTACAGTTAGTATAAGCATGCAATGTTATAATTCTATACACCTTGTCTTTCCATTTTAAATCTAAAATGGTTAAGCTTCCCATTTTGCTAAAGTTACCTCAAATACCTTTACTGTACTTCTACAGGATATGAGTATGCCAGAACATCTCTCATTTCCCAAATTCCAGATTATCTTTCCACCCCCATATTTTCTCTGTTTGTAATCTTTTTTCATTTGTTACAAATCTGGTGTCTTGTAATATAATTACATCTACATCACATGTATTACACCACTCTAAGATCCCTATTCTTCTTACTATATTCTTAATACTATTCACATTTACAGAAAACACTAAGCATTTCATTTTCCATTTTCCTTAGATTCAAGGTTTTATAAGTTCATAGCTAATTGCTGTGCTAGCTTTCTTAATAGGATATTCTAAGGCTAGCCAATTTCCTTCCCAAAGGTGATTATCAAACTCTCTAACTTGAGTCTATGAGTCAAACACCTTAGCTATTACAGCAATCTCCATTCACCAGCTGAATATATTCTTTTTCATCCATTTCCTTTCTTTTTTCTTTTGTACTTATTCCTTTAAATTTTCTTTTTCTCTCTTTTACCCTTTTACTACCTTCCAAGTTATGACTTCACCACTTAGAACCTTCTTCCATGTCCTCTTTATTGTTTTCTTCTCATCTAATTTTTCGTCTGTTTTGTACTACTTCCAAAATTTCGTCTTTTTGTTCATTTTTTTCTCCTTATTCTTATTTTTATTTTTGTAATCCATCCATAAATGTCCATTTTTTATTACATTTATAACATTTCTATTCAATTTTTTTTGCAACATGTGCTATTTCCCCACAAATACAACATTTTCTTTCATCACAGTTACTTATCAAAAGTCCTTTTTTGTGGGGGAAAAATGTTTTGGGCTGTCTACGACACTCCTATTTCCCTCCACTTTTATCATGCTTCTCTTTCTATTTTTAGCACAGATTTACAATCCCATCTATCAGTCCATAAACTCATTTTATAGTAAACTTTTGTAGTGCCTAGTACTTCTTTACATAAGATTTTCAAATGCCTTTTCAAGGTCTCTTTTTCCACCTCTGTTCGAAACTGTAAACTAATTTTATTTTTTGTTTCCCTGTTAAATGCTTTTATTACATAAAGATTCCATGGGTTACAGTTTTCTTTTTTTCCATATTCTCCAAGAAAATTTTCCATTGAAAAAACAGTCTCCAATAAAATGTCACGAAAAAGAAGTTATGTCTTAAATAACGTTCCATCTGGGTTGTTCATCTTCTTTTATTCATCACTGATGGGTTTGGTTCTGAGCCCTGGGAACTGAGTCGGCCTTTTTACCAAGCTTGCGCCAGTCAAAAAACTCTCTAGCTAAGTTTCTACCCAGAATGCCCTTCTCCCTGTTACCTCAGATCACGTTTGCTAGAAGAGAAGTAAAGCTGAGGCCACTTCTGCGCAAATACCCTAGGACACGACTTGGACCCAAAGCATCCCCCAGGAGCCTTTGGAGGGGGAAGGAGGGTGGGAAGTGATCAATGAAAGAAGATGAACAACACAGATAGAACATTATGGTAAGACATAACTTCTTTATCTGATATTGTTAATCTTCTTTCCATTCACCACTGATGGGACAGAATCCCAAGCTACCTTGAGGTCCATGGGCGGCCCTTATGGAAGAATATTTCTGAGTACCATTGAGCCGAAGCCAGCTCTTCTTCTGGAGACCAAGTCCAATTTCTAATGACTGATAAAGGTATGAGGCTTAGCCCAAGTAGTTGCTGCACAGATGTCATCCATGGAAACCCTGGAATGGAAAGCTACAGATATTGTCATAGATCTAGTGGAGTGAGCTTTAACTTTTGGCAAAGGTTCGTTACTGAGGGAACAGATGAAACGTGTGCAGTCTCTTAGCCATTTCAATAATATAACCTTGGAAACAGCATCTCCCATTCTGGGCCCAGAAAAGGAGATGAAAAGCTGTTCAGACATATAGATAGGTTTAGTCCTGTCTAGGTAAAATCTCAGTTGCCTATGTGCATCCAAGGAGTGAAGGCAGTACTCTCCTCTATTGGAACAATTCGGAAAAAACACTGGTACGTCAATGGTCTGGTTAATGGAGAATTCAGAAACAACTTTGGGAAGGATGGATTCTTCCGAAGTGATACTCTGTCTTTATGGAAGACCAGACAGGGCCTCTTGATACACAATGCCTGCAGCTCTGAGACCCTTCTGGCAGATGTGATGGCTACCAAATACAAACATTTCTAAGACAAAGACAAAAACTTTAGTTCACACTTCACAGCAGGTTCAAAAGGTTGGTTTTTGAGTCAAAGACTGAAAGACCAAAGTAAGGGTCCATGGTTCCACAAGCTGACAGGAGGCCTGATATGACAGGTTCCCTTGAGGAAGGCCTAGTATAGATGTAAAGAGATAAGAGGGGTGCCATCTATACCATTGTGGAAATTAGAAATTGCCACTAGGTGTACCCATAGAGTAGAGGCAGAGGCTCCATTATCAAAAAACTTAGCCAAGTATTGAAGTACCACAGTTACTGGAGCTGAATAAGGGTCGAGCATGTTGCCCTTAGACCAGATGGAGAACCTTTTCCATTTATCCTGATATAGTTTTCTGGTGGATGGTTTATGAGAGGCTAGAATGATGTCTTAAACAGGCAAGGAGAGTTTAGCTTGAATGGCAACTAATGGAAGTGGAGAAACCAAGCTATCAGCTTGAGACTGGACAGATTTGGGTGGCTCAACCCTTGAGGGTGAGAAATCAGATCTGGAAGGAGGGTCCAGAATCCATGGCAGGTATACTAGATGAGGCCGAAGGAAGGGGAAACCAAACTTTTTGAGGCCAGAACAGAGCTATGAGGATCACCTTGCTTCTCAACCAAAAAGTTAAGAAATTATGGAATCAGGGGAATGGGAGGATAGGCGTAAATAGGTGTAATAAATAGAGTGTCCCTCAGGGACTACCCCTCTGGGGGAAGAAGGGCAAAATAGCTACTGCACTTGTTGTTCAAAGGAGAGACAAAAAGATCGCAGCAAGGCTGGCCCCAGTGGCTGAAGATTTCTGTCATCACCTCGGGGTTGAGGGACCAGGAGGATGCATATGCAAAGTTTGTCCACAATTATATTGGAGCTCCCTGGAATATGCATTGCTATCAGAAAGCGGTTGGAAGCTATCATCCACTGCCAAATTCTCATGGCTTCCTGACACAGTGGGTAGGACTTGGACCCTCCTTGCTTGTTGATATACCAGACCACTGACATATTGTCTGACTGAATTGCTATTGTCCCAGAAGGGAGAGCCAAATGAAAGGCCTGCAATGGTAACAGCACTGCTCTCAGTTCTAGAACATTGATATACAAGTGGGCCTCTGAGGTGGACCATGTGCCTTGGACTGTCTTCCCCTGGAAATGATCCCCCACCTGATCAGGGAAGCATCCGTGGTCACAGTGGCTGATAGTTGGGGAACCACTGAGGGTGATAGTTGGGGAACCATTGACAAAGAAGGAGCCATTGCAGGATCTGCATATGTAGCTTCGCTAGAGGCACTATTGGAATCATAGCTGCCATAGAATCCAGGGCCAGAAGAACTTCCCTTGCTGAAACTTTTGTGTGACAAAGTATCACTCAGAGCTGGAGCCTCAAATGCTGGCGTCTGTGATTTGGGAGTGATACTAGACAGGACTGGGTATTGAACACTGCTCCAATGAATTATATTTGTTGTGTAGGAGTAAGGTTTGATTTCTCCCAATGTATGGTTATTCCCAACAATTTTGCCAGAGAGAGAGAGAGAGAGAGAGAGTATAATGCAGTGCTGTTACCAGAAGATGCTCGGTGGGGGCAGTGAGGAGCCAGTCGTGCAAACATGGAAACACCCAGAATCCTTGTAGTCTCAAGTGAGCTGTGACCACTGTCATGCATTTCATGAACACTCTGGGGGCTGTAGAGAGACTGAATGGCAAGGAACAAAATTGATAATGACTGGCCCCTAGCCAGAAGCGAAGCAGACTCCTGGAGCGTTTGTCCATCTTGATGTGGTAATATGTATCCCGGAGATCTATCAGGCATATCCAATTGCCTTCTCTCAAAAAGGGGAGAATGGACTGAACCGTGAACATCTGCAATTTGGTTTGGGTGACAGACTTGTTTAAGCTGCTGAGATCCAAAATGGGTCTCCAGTCCCCTGTCTTTTTTGGCACAAAAAAGAATCTTGAGTAAAATCCGGATCCACATTGGTCTGTTGGGACTGGCTGGATGACTTTTTTGAAACAGCTTTATTATCTCTGAATCTGCTGCTTCCCTTTGACTGGGTGGAACGTCGGGAAGCTATCTTGGAAGATTTGGTTGAAAAGAAAGGGGAATGGTGTAACCTCTAGTGATGATACTCTGACTGCACCCAACGATCAGTGGTAATAGATTGCCAGGCAGCTTAATGCAGAGAGAAACAACCCCTGACTGCTTCCAGTGTTAAGCAATCAGGCTGCTCCTCAGGAGCGCTGGTAAGCCTGTCCAGAGAAGGAATCCCTGGAGCCTTGGTTACGAGGACCCCCTCTGCATCTGTAGGGGCATCTCCCGGAATTGTTACCCCTTCTGCCCCTGGGGGTATCACCACGTGCAGCATGGAAAGGTCACTGAGATTTTTTGTGCCACATTTTCCCACTCCTCTGATTCCTTGAGAAGGTACGTTGAGGACTGGAAAACCGTAGGCCTATGGCAGACAGGGTCTTTCCATCTTGCTCGCACCTGACTAGAGTGTCCTTCACTTTGGAGCCAAAAAGGGACTATGATTTGATGGGAGCATTCAAAAATGAAGACTTGAAGGGGTCCATGAGGTCACAAATGCGCATCCAGGTGTGACACCTTATGACAATTCCCGAACCCGCTGCTCTGGCCGCCCCTTCAGTCACATGTGAAAGCAACCTAATGGACAAGTTGGATATCGATTCCAGAGTGGTGAGCTGTGAGGCCACTTTGTCCCTGACCTCATCAGACAACTGTCCTGTGAGTGTCCCAGAGAGTTCGGAGACCAAGTCCTTCTGGCGCCTCATAAAATGTGCCATATAGTTCAGAGACCATATAGCAAAGGTCCCTGATGCAAAAACTCTCTTCCCAAGTCTGTCCACTGCCCAGGACTCCCTGCTGGGTGGGTGGAAAGCAGGACTTTCCTCAGCCAAGTCCTTTTTCGTGGCTGCCGCCACCACCATAGCATCGACTGGTAAACCTTTGGAACAATGCGGGTTCTCCTCGGGAGGGGAAAGGATTTTGTCAGATCTCTGAGGGATCGTCTCAAAGGAATCAGGGTTCTTCCAAGCACTCTGCATGACAAGCTGGATGAGCTCGTCGGCAGGTGGGGTCACCCAAGAGGCAGAAGGCAGGGCGTGAAAAGCCTGCAAGAACACAGACTCCTCAGACGAAGGGTTGGAGGGCTTCCAGTCACCTGTCTGCTTTAGCATTTCCAAGATGGCTCCGAAGGAGACATCATCAGGAGGTGACCGAGGGGATCCTTCACCATCATCATAATCCGTGTCTTCCATTAAGGACTCCTTGGGTGAGTCCACGTGATTCCTCTTGCACATCTTCTTTCGAGGGGACTCCTCAGTGGGGGTCTCTGAGGAGGACTCGGGAGAGTGGGTACCCTGAACAGGGCTGTCCTGTATCTTCTCTGCCCAGTGTCCCGAAGGGGTGGTCTGTGGCAGCTGTAGCTCAGGGGGTGAAAGCTGGGCTCCCGACATCAAAGGAGTGCTTCCAGAAGTGAGAGCCCTCTCCATCACACGGAAAGCAGGTCCGCCTGAAGAGGGATGGGAGCTCGGAATAGAGAAAGACAACCTCGGGACCTGGGTCACACCGCACTCTGATGAACACCCCCCCCAACAGATGGAGCCTCAAGCAGAACCGGTACAGATGTGGTTATCGGCACTGAGGTTGGAACCAAGGAGAAACATGGCTCCGTGCCCCGGGCCGAAGTGCCTGCCTGCCAATCCCCAGATTGAGGAAGGACCGGTTCCACAGGAATTGAAGACCAAATGGACAAACTTGGACCCAGAGTGAGGTGGACTATAGGCGCTGAGGTAATGGGTTCCGAGAAGGATGTTGGAGCAGAAGGCTTTGTAACCAAAATGGTTGAAGGAGGAGTGTAAGACAGAGTCCATGGAAAAACCAACCCAAGACCTGCAGGCGGATGGGTCTTAGAAAGTGTGGGTATCCCCCTGGCTATCAACAGCTGGTCCATAAGACGCACCACAGCATGTTCCAACAGGCTCCTGACGGATCTAGTGGATACTCCGGACAGGGAGTCAGGATGTTCAATGAACGGGCTATACACCTGGCCCAGAAATGGATTTACAGAAGGGGAATAATGGGTCTGTGGTGCAAGGTCTGCCGGGACCGAAGTCTCAAGTTTTGAGACTGGGAGTAATGGGGTCAAATCCAATTGTGTCGGTAAAATGCTCGGTGCTGAAGTGGCATTTGGAGCCAAAACGTTCTGTTCCAAAATTGTAATTGACAAAGGTACCAAAGGTGTGCCCTGAGCTGAAGTGGCCACAGGTGCCGAAGTCAAAATAGGAGTGGTGAGGTCTATAATTGGTGCAAGAGGCAGGACTGGTGCCAAAACTGGCGCGGGTATCGAAGGCTTCAAGATGCTCAGAGCCGAGGAAGATGGAGCCATAGAGGCAGATTTATGCTCTGAAGACAACTTTGGGACCTTTGATTTGACAGGCTTACCCTAATCACCCAATGGTGAGGAGGGAACAGAGTGGAACCTCTTTTTGTCTTTAGTAGGAGAGGTTGCGACCTCCATCGCAGAAATGGCCTCTGAAAAGGGAGACTTAAGTAACCCTTTCAGTATTAGTTTATTTTTGTGCTCATTAACAGTGCGTTGACTGAAACTCTGACAAATGTTAGAAGGAGGCTGCACTGAAAGGTATAGCACCCCCAAACAGTATACACAACCATCGTGAGACTCACTATTAGGTAACTTGCCATTACATGAAGCACAATGCTTAAAACTTGAAGTACCTTTATCTGACATCTTGATAGAGAGACACCACAGGCCAACAGTATAACCAGTCAGAACAAATAAGTCAAACACTGTTCAAAAAAGTCACAATTGTACCAGTACAGTGATATGTAAGAGAGAAAACAGAAACACCTTACTAAAACCAATCCAAACAGAGACAGGAAAGAAAAATACCAGCTATGGTAACGAAGGAATATCATAAGGGTAAGGGAGAAAGGCAGTACCAAGAATGGTACTTAAAAGTTTACCAACGATAACAACGGGTAGAGTAGAGAAGGAAAAAACAAGGTTTGACGGAAGAAAACAGACTAGAAATACTATTCGCTCAATAAAAAATGAAGATATCAAAAGTTTTCCACACAAATATCAAATAAAGTTCCACTTAGCTGAGAGCTCAGCTGAAACGCGGCTTTATGGCTACGCGACAAACGAGTTCTGGGGTAACAGGGAGAAGGGCATTCTGGTAGAAACTTAGCTCGAGCGTTTTTTGGCTGGCGCGAGCTTGGTAAAAGGCAGACTCGGTTCCGAGCAAACCCATCAGTGATGAATGGAAAGAAGATTAACAATATCAGATTGCCTCTTCAATGAGAATAAATGCTCTTATGTCATGTGCCTTTACACCCAAATGAGATATTACACTTTCCCACATTTCATACCAGTTTATTACTTTATATTCTTTACATTGAATCCTTACTGCGTACTTCTGTTTTTCATTTTTTTCTGCCTTGTTTTATTTTCTCTACATATGTTTTCTTTTCCATCTCACCATTATTCTTCAGGATTGTCTCTGCATCCTTCCTTTGAATATTTTCCATAATTACTCACCAGAAAACATCTCCTTCATTTTCTGTCTCACTCTGTATCACTATTTCTCTAAGTAAATCATCCTGCAACCCTCCTGGCTGAAGAATTGTAATTATGCATCCATCATTTGCCGACACATCTCCATCAAACAAATTTCTTTGAAACATCTCCTCAGAATCCTGTACAGATTCTCTGGTCTTAATATTTGCTTTCTCCTCCATTTCTCTCACCACTCCAATATCTCCTTCTCTCTCCATCTGGCTCCCTGTTTCTCTGGGCTGCCTCTGTGCCTGGAATGGAAACAGGAAATGCTCCTGCAAAATGGGTCTCACTTGCAACAATGATGAGTAGGGGAAGTTCCCTGATGCCTGCTCAAATTTCCCCTAGCAGTATAAGTAACACCTCAGGTCTACGCTGAAAAGAGGCCATCAGCCTAGTCGGACTAACCCTGTGAACAAAAGATAAATAAAATAAATAAGTATTTGACTATAACAGAATCCTCTACTGTTATGCACCATCAAATGCATATATAGAAAACAAACCACCTGCCAACTCTACCCATATTCCTCTCCACTCAGTACAAACAAAAGAGAGATGCAATACCACACCTAATAAACATGTTCCCTACCTCTAAACAACTCTGTATCTTAATAACATTTCTGATAACATGTGAAGGAATATATCCTAACCCTGGCCCAAGTATAATAACAAAAATACTGCTACCACTTCTCAACCAAGTCACCTGAATGCAACAAATCTCATTCATTGTTCCCTGCACAAACTAGCGGAGCTTCATGCTTGGATCTCATCCCATGAGCCAGACAGCCTTTCTCTCACTGAGACATGGCTCAAACCCAGCAATACAGATGAAACCCTCCCCAACGATGCAATATTATACAGTCTGCTAGACTAAGCAGAAGAGGTAGAGGAGTAATTATTATTCATACAAATAACTTATAGCTCTTCATTTTTCTACACACAGTGACCAAGTTTGATAATTCTTAAACTTAACTAAAAAAAGGCCAAATGAGGAAACTGGTATAACTAAGGGAATTATTTTTTGAGCTATGATACAGAATTAGAATTGCCTAGACATAGTAAGGCCTTGCTGAATCTATTTATGGTGGCTGTCAAAAAAGCAATTACTAGAAAATGGAAATCAAAGTCTAAACCAACTGTAATAGAAGTAGTGAATATTGTAAAGGAGATAAAAAAACGGAAATGGGATCTTTAGAAAAGGGTAGGAGCAATTTACATAGAAAATGGGAATTGTAGGAACAGTACATATTTTGGAGGAGGAATGAGGTTTAAAATAAGGAAGTATTTGAATGAGTTATGTAATGTGTGACTGACAATGACTGGATAGATTAGAAGTAATGTATAATATTTGCAACAAAAAATATGTTAATATGATTTGTTTTCATTTATATAAATGTATGATTGCCTATATCATAAGTGATAATTTAATAAAGATGTTTCTTGTTTAAAAGAAGGCCATATGGTTAATTATTGTATATATCCCACCTAATATTAAATCCTCTTCAAATGAAGACATACTTTCATTGTCCACAAAAATATCTCCCAGGAAACAATTATACTTTTTAACTTTAACAATAATTGGGCTAACTATGACCATAATATTCCATCACATTATGAAGTTTCACACAATTAATTAACATCCCCATCAGATTTAACAGAAAGATAAATAAAGGGGTAGTTATTGACTGGATTCTAAGTAAAGACCCCAATAGAATCTCACCCACGGGTACCCTTTCTGACTTGCTAACCGACCACTATACAACATATGCAGTATGTCAGTCATCCAAAAATCAATAAATCCTGTGGTATAACCTAGTTAAAACCTCAAAAATATCAGTCTGATCTCCTCTAAAACAAAAGAACTAGATCCCCTAAAACCTTACCATTAGGTAAAGCAGTTGAACATTTTAATACTAAAACACTAACCAACTATCAAACATACAGACAACTGAGAAATCTCTCAACAAAACTCATTCAAAATGATAAAAAAAATTTTACACAAAGCTCAGGAATAACAACCACAACAACCCCAAACAATAATAGACAACAACCATTAATAAACTTTTAAACTGTAGAAAAAACACCCAACCTAATCCCCTATCAAATGACACTGACCTAAATGTTGCTCAGAAATTCAACCCATACAGCAATCAGCCTCAACTGTTCTAAACAATTTAGCAGATAATAAATATTCCACAGTATACATTAAAAAATACAACAGGATTCTCACCTGAACCAGTCCAAACTAAAATAATACATAAACTATTACCTCAGCTAAAACCTACTATAGCTGCTAATCAATGTTCAGCAGAGTACTTAAAGTGTCTGCTGAGGACAGGTCCATCACAGAATTGTATATTTTCAAACTGCAGAAGAAAAGATATATTCTCTCTCCCTCCACAAAAGCGGTAAAGCAATGGAATTACAAATTATCACATGATCCCACAGCTATTCTTTCACCCCTGTTAAAAACTCTAGAAAAATCTATCCGCTCGCCACTATTAAAATATCAACTAGAAAATAACTTACTTTCCCCCACCCAACATGGCTTTCATACTTTACACAGTACTACTATGGCTTTAATCTCCTTCCACTACACAATAAATCAAGATATAAATAACAATATGGTAATATCATCTATTTTCCAAGACCTATCTCCAGCCTTTGTAGCAGTTTTGGATGTTGAAATGTATCGGACTTTATCACATATAGGGTTGTTTACCACCTTTCTTACCTGATTTAAGAATTACCTCTCAGGTAGAACATGTGTTAAATAGCAATCATACTATTCAATTTATCTCCCAATATCTGTAGGAGTTTCCCAAGGATAAATCTTAGGCCTACTTCTCTTCAATATTTTTATAAACAATCTGCATACTGCTAACAAACAAGTCTATGTTGTATAATATGCAGATGACTGCACATTAATAAGCACTGCTACTAATATTTCCTCTCTCCAAGATATTATTCAGAAATCTTCTCTGTTGAAATATTTTTTCAAACAGCTCAATCTCACCCTTAATCCAGATAAAACAAAAATCTTATTCACACCAAAATATACAGTATATATAAATTTATAACATACATTTACTATAACATTCACTCAAAAAAATTACTCGAGTTTGTCTCTCATACCAAGCTTCTAGGAGTAACTATAGACAACAACATAATGCTTGATCAACACATAGAAAATAGTATCAAAAAATCCCATGGAAACTTGGCCTTCTTTCTAAAGCATCCACTTATTGCTTCTTAAACTGAAGCCCTTTCATACCTTTTGCTAAACTTGTCCTACGCCGTACCATTGTTCATTAACATCACCTCCTCCCTCTCACATAAATTGGAGCAGTATTACAATACGATTTCTAAATGTGCAACAAATCTAAAATGAAACACCTCACTCAACATGCTCGGCTGGATGGAGTTCCCTAATTACCTTAAACATAACCAACTTAAATAGGCCCATAATATTTTTCACCACCCAAAAAACGTCAGACACTAAAAATATTATGATATGGTACTCCCCAACAAGATATCTTAGATCTAAAGATAAGTACCTGGTCAAAGTACAAAAAACTAATAACATATTTGAGAATCTGTGTATTCCACATACTTATGTGAAATATGTAATGCACTCCCATCTGACATAAGACAAACTATGAACCCAAAAGCCTTCAAAATAAAACTCAGGGCCCAGCTACTGACAAAAAGAAGCTATGTACTTACCATAACGTTCCATGTGTGTTGTCCGTCTTCGCCTTTATTCTCACTTGTGGGTCGGATCCAATCCATCTGATCCGTCTCGGCCTTTTGCAAAAGCTCGAGGCCTTCAGGAAAGTTCGTGGGCATTCTACCTTACCAATGATGCAGTTTCCTAAATACTCAAATCTTGTTTGCTCATGAAAAATAATGTCAGAGGTAAGCTATTCATAGCTTAAAAGGAAGATGGTGTCTGGGGCTACAGAGTCCAATGATACCCAATTAGTACCACCCGGTCTCCCAGGAGCATAGGCAGGGGGAATGGTGGGTGGGTTGTGAGAATAAAGGCAGAGACAGACAACACACATGGAATGTTATGGTAAGTACATAACTTTTTTATGTGACGTTGTCAATTTTGCCTTTATTCTCACTTGTGGGACCGTGTCCCAAGCTACCTGATTCTTGGGTGGCTTATGGGAGAATATTCCTCAGAACCATAGAACCAAAGGATGCTCTACTCCTGGAGACCAAATCTACTTTGCAATGAGTGATAAAGGTATGAGGGTTTGCCCATGTGGCTGCAGCACAGATATTGTCTAGAGACAAAAAAAAGTGTCAGAACTAGCTATCATTCTGGTAGAATGAGCTATGACAGGTGCAGAGAGTTTTTAGAATTGTAAATAAAGGAAATGCATTCAGAAAGCTATTTGGATAAGGTAACCTTAGACACTGGTAGGCCTTTCCTGTTACAGTAAGAAATAAACAGCTGGTCTAATTGTCTTAAATCTGCAGTTCTATGTATATAAAAATGTAACTGTCCATGAACATCCAGTAGATGTAACAAGTATTCCCCTTTATTCTAAAAACTTGTAAACATTACCGGTAGCTCACTAGATTGACTGATGTTACTTTCAGATACAACTTTGTGTCCTTACTTATGTCCTTACCCTAATGTTCCATCTGTACTGTCAATCTTCATTCATTCTTGATGAATGGGACTCTGTTCTGACCCCTCGGAACTGGCTCGGCCGTTATACAGCTCACACCAGCCAAAAAACTCTTAAGTTAAGACTACCCATAATATCCCTCTCTCCATTACCTCAGATCGAGTTTGCAGCCAAAGTATAGGAGGATAACAGAAGCCATGTCTAAGGTGAAACATAAAAACTGTCAGAAAAGGGTCCAAACCACCAAACGTCCTTAGGAGGGGGCAGGAGGTGGGATGCAAAGAATGAATGAAGATCAACAACACAGATGGAATGTTATCTGATGTAAATCCTCATTCATTCTTGATGAATGGGACAGAGTCCCCAGCTACTTTAGGTCCTGGGTGGCCCTATGAAAGGATATTCCTGAGCACCACAGAGCAGAAAGATGCTCTTCCCCTGGAGACCATATCCAATTTGTAATGAGTGATAAAGGTAAGGGGAGAGGCCCAAGTTGTGGCTGCACATATTTCTTCCAAGGAAGCCTTGGAGTGGAAAATAGCTGAAGTGGATACAGATCTGTTAGAATGCGCTTTAACAGGTGCAGGCAATTTCAGGTTATTATGATTGTAAACGAAGGTAACACAATCTCTAAGCTATTTTGATAAGGTAACTTTCGAGACAGGTTTACCCAAAGCTGAATCTGAAAAAGTTACAAATAATTGGTCTGATTTTCTAGATAGTTTGCTTCTGTCAAGATAGAAATGTAACTGTCTGTGAATGTCTAGCAAATTCAAGCAATATTCACCTTTATATGAAAAATCTGGAAAAAAGATAGGCAAATCTATAGTCTGGTTAATATTAGATTCTGAGACCACTTTAGGTAAAAAAAGAAGGATTTGTTCTTAATGACACCCTATCCTTATGAAAAACCATATAAGGGTGTTTCACACATAAAGCCTGCAATTCAGAAACTCTCCTGGCAGAAGTGATAGCCACCAGAAAAATAGTTTTCCATGATAGCAACTTGAAATCGCAAGTGGCTGCTGGCTCAAAGGGTTGGAGAACTAAAGACTGTAGTACCAGGGTCAAATCCTATGGAGCTATAGAATACTTAAATGGGGGCTTTAGATGCAAAGTGCCTTTTAGAAAAACTTTGCATAAACGATGGGAAATCAAGGTATGATCATCAAATTCATTGAGGAAATTGGAAATGGCTGCTAATTGGACTTTGAATTTGGAAGCAAAAGCTCCTTGCTCAAAAAGTGAAGCCAGAAATTCCAAGATCTTGTTATCTGGGTCTAAAAATGGGTCTAAATTATTGGTACGGGCCCAAATTGAAAATCTCTTCTTTTGCGAAGATAGAGTTTCCTGGTGGACGATTTATGAGAAGCCAGAAGGATTTTTTGTACTGATGAAGGTAAATTGTTCTGCCTGGCAATTAATGGAATTGGAGATACCAAGCTGTTAGCTTGAGATTGTGAAGGTTGGGATGCACCAGACCCTGCAGGTGCGACAGCAGGTCTGGAACTGGATCCAGAATCCAAGGACTGTGAATCAGGTGAGCCCAAAGGAAGGGGAACTAGACTTGATGGGGCCAATAGGGTGCAATGAGGATCATTTTGCTTCTCAGTCTTTGGGCTTTCTTCAAGACTAGGGGAATGAGAGAGATTGGGGGAAAGGCATAAAGTATTCCCAGGGGCCAATTTTGAAGGAATGCATCTCTCAGGGACTCCCCCTGTGGGGGAATTAGGGCAAACTAGCTGCTGTATTTGTTGTTTATTGGGAAGGCAAAGAGATCGCAGCAAGGCTGGCCCCAGCGACAAAAAATTTTCATCAATATCTTGGGATTGAGAGACCACTCTTGAGGCAGGAGGATGCATCTGCTCAGTTTGTCCATTATCACGTTGGAGCTTCCTGGATGTGCGTTGCTAATAGAAAGCAGTTGGAAGTGATAGCCCATTGCCATATCCTGAGAGCTTCCTGAAAACAGAGGGCAAGATCTGGTTTCACCTTGTTTCTTGATGTACCAGACTATGTTGTCTGATTTGATTGCAATCATCCCTGAAGGAGGGACAGACTGAAGTTTGCAACACTAGAAGCACTGCCCTCAGTTCTAGAACATTGATATGCAGATTGGCCTCTTGCGGGGACCAAGTGCCTAGAACTCTTCCTCCCAGATAATGTTCCCTCACCCGATCTGGGAAGTGTCCATGGTCACTATGGGGGTGGGTGGAGAGGGAGTGAAGGTGTGGCCCTACAGATTTTCCTCTGACTTCATCACCCAGTATAGGTCCTTCTTGCATCAATTTATCAAAATTGGATGAGACACTGGCTGCATCAGTATTGACCATTGCACAGCTAAGAGCCACTGAAGCAGCCTCATATGAAACCTTGTGAGGGTACTAAGGTTATGGTTACTGCCATATATCCCAGAGCTTGTAGGATGAGAAGAGCAGGAATCTTGTCTTTGCAATATGAGTTGTGTCTGCGACCTTATTTTTTGTAGTCTGTGTAGAGGGAGAGAAGCTACACAAGAAACCTGAATTGAGGCGTGCTCCCTATAAATTCTAGGTCATGTGTTGGAGTCAACTGGGATTTCTCTCTGTTGATCATAATGCCCAAAGACTGGAAAAGATTCACAGGTTCATAAGCTGGTACTAGGCTATCGGCCCTAGGGCCTATACAAGTCTAGCCATAACAATTCCCTGGCAATTTCTTCCCACATTATTTACTTACCTGGACCCCTGTCTAGCAGGGTGACTGACGTGACCCCGGGGTGAATTTCGTTCTCCCATCCAATCGTCAAGGTTCCTTTTGAAGAGGGCCAAAGAGGCACTCTGCTTGACATGTATGGGCAGTCTATTCCAGAGTCTGGGCAGTCTCTGGGTCAGGAACCTATCCCTCCAGCATGTTTTGTTTATTGTGATGACAAGGTTTAGATCCCTGGAGTGTGTGGCTCTGAGAGATTGAGATTTCTTTAAGTGGAGCATGTCCAACAGCTCTGGGTTTGACATGACCTTGTATGTTAAGCAGAGATCGCCTCTAAGTAAACAATATGCGACAGAGTACAGCTGGAGTTTTTTAAGGCGGTCAGCATAGGGCATCTGCTTTAGGCCTGTGATTGTTTTAGTGAGGTATTTCTGTGGCCTTTCCAGTTGTTGCAGATGTCTTGAGAAGTACATACCAAATGGGGCATTGTATTCTATAATGGGTCTAGGGATGAGTACAGTGGGACAATGACCTCCTTTTTTCTGGATGAAAAGCAATTAGTGATGAGGTGTGCCACATAAAAGGATTTCCTGACTGTTGTGACAATGTGGTTATTGAAGGTGAGACCACTGTCCACCTGTGTCCCTAAGTCTCTTATCACACCTTTGGTGTTTAGTGTACTGCCACCTATGTGGTAATTCACGGGTACTTGTTTTTTCCCAAAGGGGATAACTATACATTTCTTGGAATTGAGCTTGAACCCATGGCTCTGGCACCAAGCACCTGTTTCTATAAGGCCCTTTTGTAGAGTATCCACATCATCTGGGGATTCAATAATGGCTCCCAGTTTGCAGTCATCTGCAAACTTTGTTAGCCAGAGTCCCTTAATGTTCAGAGAAGTAGATGCCAAACAAAAGCGGTCCTAGGACTGAACCCTGAGGTACTCCACTTGTCACTTGTCTGGAGATGGATTTGGAGTCAGCTGCTTTTACAGTGTGGGTTCTGTCAGTAAGTAAGTAGTAAGTTTATCTATGATTACAGACTGGGGGATGGTGTCAAAGGCCTTGGTGAGGTCCAGAAAGGCTGCGTGGACTATTCATTATGAAGTCTGTGGAATGAAGCAGTAGATGCCTGGTGGGGGTCTATATGACCGTACCGAATGGACTAAATAGCGAATGCTATTTAGTCGATCTGATACTGTCGAAATGGCAAAATAGTGAAGTCACGGGACATTGAATTTTTTCCCAGGGAAAAAATTTGGTGGGCCGTCTTCGGGACTTTGCCATTTCCTCCACTATGGTGCAATCTTGGAGTTGGTATATTTAAGTAGGGGGGGGGTGCGGGGGGCACTGGCCCCCACATCGGTGGGTGTGGGGGGGGCAAAGCCCCCCACTTAAATTTGTGTTTAAGTTTTTTTTTTTTTTTTTATGGAGCACTGAATTTTTTCCCTGGGAAAACAATTTGCTGTTCCGTTTGTTCGATATTTTGTTGTTTAGATATTATCGGTATAATGAAATAGCATTTGCTATTTTTATCGTACGATAATATAATATAGATGCTCCTGGTGGGGGCGGTGAGGAGTCAGCCATCTACGTATGGGAACATTTGGAATCTGCGTAGTCTCAAGTTTGCTGTTATTGCTGCTGTGCATTTGGTGAACACCATGGGGGCTGTGGTGAAACCGAAGGGCAGCACTCTGAACTGGAAATGACTGGCTCTCAGCCAGAAGTGGAGGAACCTTCTTAAGCCTTTGTCCATCTTTATGCGGTAATACGTGTCCTAGAGGTCTATACAGCACATCCAATCATTTTCCTCTAGAAAGGGAAGGACAGACTGAACCGTGAACATCCGGAATTTTGTTTGCTGAATGAACTTGTTCAGAACGCTGAGATCTAAAATTGGTCTCCCTCTCCAGTCCCCTGTCTTTTTTAGCACTAAAAAGAATCTCTAGTAAAATCCAGATCATCTTTGGTCTTGTGGGACTTCCTGGATGACTCTTTTTTTCCAGTAGCTTTTGAATCTCTACGGCTGCTTGGTCGCTCTGATTGGGTGGAACATCAGGGACTCTTTTTGGGGACTTTGGAAAGAGAGTAGAGGGAATGTGGTAACCTCTGGTGATAATTCTCTGCACCCAAGTATCCGAAGTTATCAATAGCCAGGCTGTCTGGTGCAGTGAAAATCTTATTAATGGCATTACTTTTGTTCCTAAATTTTATTTCAACTGCAGATCGACGGGGGTGGTCTATATTTTGGGCTGTTCATGTAATGACATCTGGTATATAGGACAGACCAAACGTATGGTTAGGGTTCGTGTCTTGGAACATTTAAAAGACATTAGAAATAATAATCCAGTTAGTCCTATTGCCAAACATTTTCATGATAGACATGATAACTCCCCCAATAGTTTGAAATTTTGTGTACTTGGAATGCCCTTCCTTTCCAGAGGGGGGGTGACACTGTAGCTAAATTACTGGAATTAGAAACAAGAATGATTTTAAAGTTTAAGACTTTAAAGCCCTTTGGTTTGAATCAGGAATTAGGTATATAATTAAGTATATACATTTTATTTTCATATTTTGTATTGTATTTGTATGTTTTTCACATTATCTTATATTAATTCAAGTTGGTTTGAATATTTATATCAATGTATTTATTGAAATTCAAATGGTCACTTTAAATGTTAAAATATTATTTTGCTTAATTGCTTGATATGTTCATTAATTGAATAATTGCAGCTGTGTTTTGATGTATATATATTGGTTTAATGCTAGAATGAATTGTGATCCATGAAGGCGAATTGCCGAGGTACCAGATCACTGTGAATAAATGAAAATTCTGGTTTAGTGCTGGTTACTTGTGTTTTTTACCAGTGAAAATCTTCCCCTGACTGCTTCCAGAGGTAAGCAATCAGGCCTCCATTCAGAAGCACTGGTAGGGCTGCCTTGAGAAGAAATCTCTATAGCCTTGATTCCACGGACCTCTTCTGCCACAGGGAGGGCATCTTCCATAAGAACTCCACCCTCTGCCCAGAGGGGAGTGTTTGTCACGTGTGTCCTGAAAAGACCACATTTTTCCACTCCTCTGGTTCCTAGAATAGGATTGTAGAGGAGTAGAGAAACAAATGCCCATAGCATAAAGGGTCTTTCCATCTTTTTCACACCTGGCTAGTGTGTCTCTAACTTTGGTGCCAAACAAGGAAGATCCAGCAATAGTAGCACTGATGAAAGAAGACTTAAATGTTTCCATGAAGTCACTCAAGTGCAACCAGGCATGGCATTTTATGGCAACGCCTGAACCCACTGCCCTAATCATTTCTTTGGCTGCATGAGCAATGAGCCACATGGAAGAGTTTGATATAGACTCCAGAGTGGCAAGCTGACAGGCAACTTTATCCCATACCTTGCCAGATACAGCTCCAGCGAGGGTATCAGATAATTCCTTAATCAGATCCCTTTGAAGTCTAGTGAAGTGTGCCATGAAATCCAAGGATCAAAGAGGTCGATGATGGATGCATAGACCCACTTCCCAAACCTGTCCATCGTCAGAGATTCACGGTTAGGAGGTTGGACACCGGAACTCTCCTTGGCAAGTTACTTTTTGGCGGCCACTGCCACAACCATGGCATCTACTGCTAAACCCTTTCCCCAATGTGGTTGGTCTTCTGGAGCTGATAAAGTTTTGTCTGGCCTCCGGGATCGGCTCTATGGAATCAAGATCCTTCCACGTCTGCTGCACGATTAGCTTAATAAGTTTGGCAGTGGGTAGAGTCACCCAGGAAGTAGATGGGTGAGCAGAGAAAGATTGCAAGAACACAGATTCCTCTGAGAATGGGTTTATGGGCTTCCAATCACCCCCCTGTTTTAAGATTTCCAGGATGTCTCCAAATGAGACATCTTGAGGGGGTGACCAGGGGGGAACCCTCCCCTTCACTGAAGTCTCTGTCTATTGTCACAGATTCTTCTAGATAATCCAGATGCTTCCTCTTGCAAGTCTTCTTAAGGGGTGGTTCCTTATTGCAAATCTTTGAGGAAGACTCCAAAGAAGAGGGACCCTGAACAATGATATCTTGCCGTTTTGGTACCCGCTAACCTGACGTGAGAGATGGTGGCAGCTGCAAACCACAGGGTACAAATATGTGACACTCCGACTTAGATGGGGCCAGCTGAGAGGCCACTGAGGTTAAAGCTCTCCACAAGATCATGAAGGCAGGCCCACCCGAAGAGGGATGTTAGCCTGAAACTGGGAAAGACAAGCTTGGAACCAGGGTTACACCCCATTCTGGAGGACTGCCCTCTAAAACAGGAGCCGGGGAAGAGTCCGAGACTGTCAGGGTTCTGAGAGGACGGCTCAGAGCACACAATCGGTGCTGAGACTGTCATGGTCGGTGTCAACAAGACTGTCAGTGCTGAGATTGTCAACGATGACAAAACCATTGGTACCGAGGAGGTCATAACTGTCGGTGCCAAAGGCTGTTTCACAATTAGTTCAGGAACCTTAATCTTCAGTTCAGAGGACATAGATGAAACCACAGACATATGCCTTTTGGAGTCCCATGCTGATGGGGAGCTTGTCACTGAATGACGTCTCTTTTTATGTTCAGCTTTGGTGGAGGAGGACTCTAGCTTAGACAGCGCTTCATCAAACGTGGATTTTAGCAATCCTTTCAAAATCAACTTATTCCGGCACTCAGCAAAAGTTCTAAAACTAAAACCTTTGCAGATCTTACAATTTGTCTATAAATGAGGTGCACTCAAGCAATATATGCATGAAAGATGCCCATCTGAACTGGGCATCTTTCTTCCACAATTTTGGCACTGCTCAAAGCCTGATGTGCCTTTCTGCTTTTCTGCCATTTCAAAGAAAAACACACCCACACTCACACTTACAGGATAGATAAGAAACCTACCAACAATAGTAGGAAGAAATACCAAAAAATGGTAAAAGGAGAAGGGAAAATACCAGTGATAGTATTTAAAGAGATTACCTAAGAGGTAAAGGGTAGAGAACTGATTTACAGACACACACACATAAAAAAAACAACAGAAAGATAAACTAGTTTAAAAAATATAGAGAACAAGTTTAAAGAAGGAATGGATAAATATAATTAAAGCACTTAACTGGAGAGTATCAGCTGATGCATCTAGTTATCAGAGCGGCAAACGAGATCTGGGGTAATGGAGAGAGGGGTGTTATGGGTAGAGTCTTAGCCCAAGAGTTTTTTCGGCTGGCGTTAGCTGTATAACGGCTGAGCCAGTTCTGAGGGGTCAGAACAGAGTCCCATTCATCAAGAATGAATGAAAATTGGCAACATCAGATTATCAGATATGATGGCTTGGCCAATAAAGCTTGCAATTCTGAAACTCTCCCTGCTGAGGTAATAGCTACTAGGAGGAGCATCTTCCAAGAAAGATACTTCAAGTCACAGGTAGCAGAAGGTTCAAATGGAGGATATATAATATTGGACAAAACAACTTTCAGATCCCAAGGTGGGAATGGGACTTTGTATGGGTGTCTTAGCATTGTAGTTCCCTTCAAGAATGCTTTACAGAGTCTGTTTGACATGATTCCATATCCATTTTCTCCTATATGAAAGTTTGAAATCACTGATAATTGAACTCTAATAGTAGCTGTGGCACCACCATCATTGAGAGCTTAGCAAAAATTCTAGTATTGAATGAGCAGTAAAGGGGTCAATCTGATTAGAGGTAGCCCATAAGACAAATCTCTTCCGTTTTCCTTTGTATAGTTTACATGTCGATGACTTATGAGAAGATACCAAAATGTGTCTGACAGGCAGGGTTGCCAGATTTCCAGCCCCCCAGGTAGGGACAAAAAAAAAAATGAAGGTCTCTCACGGCAAGTGAAGACCAGAAAAAAAAAAAAAAAAAAGTTCTTTAATGCGGAACACAGTTCCACATTAAAACATTAAAGAACAGTAGCTCAGTAGCTCTGCACTAAACACGGAGCTTCTCGTGTTTAATGCATTGCAGTTCCACATTCAACACAAGTAGCTCCGTGTTTAGCGATTTTTGATTGGCCCGTATACTGGCATATGGGCCAATCAAAAATCACTAAACACGGAGTTTCTCGTGTTTAATGCAGAACACAAGAAGCTCTGTGCTTAGCAATTTTTGATTGGCCCGTATGCCAGGTATACAGGACAATCAAAAAAAAAAAACAAAACAAACAAAGCGGAGGCTGGCCGGGATTTAAACCGGCAGGGCGGGACTCGGGATCAGGCTGCTGATCTCGGGACAGTCCCGCCCAAATAGGGACGTCTGGCAACCCTGCTGACAGGAGAGGAAAGGGAAGGAAACCTGGCTATCAGGGGAACTGGATATAAGAGCTTGTACCCTTTATATCTTTTATAAGGATTATATATCCTTGACATATGCTGAAAATTTCTCATATCTTGATATATGCTTGATATATATATCTTGATATATGCTTAAGATTTTTTACTAAAAACTAAACTTTGTTCCTGTAATTATACTCCTGGCTAAAATAAGTATATTCTGATTTAACTGACTCTATTTATTTTACATTTTTTGACCGGGATTGTGCGACTAAGCTGAAGAGCCCTTTTTCAGTGGAGGCCCAGGGAGAAAAGCTCCAACATATTATACAATATTAATTATAAATTAGCATTAAACAGCAATGTTACAGGATTATTACAAGGCATTAAGTAGCAGTACAATGTTCTACAGTGTCAGTAATCAGGAGTATAGCAAAACTATTTCAAGATGTATAAAAAGAAATATGTCATTAAGATGAATATAGCTTTTGGGGTAAATGGTTAAATTTTATCATAATGTAGTTGCATGAAGGCAAGACAATTACAATAGAATGTTTCTCTGAGGCAATTTGCTTAATAGGTTTTAGAAGACAGTAGAAAGTGTAGTCAAGGAAGATTAGAGGGAGCTAGTGAGAAGAGTGAGTTAAGGGCAGAAAGTAGATTAAGGTAGGAGAAGTAGGGGAAGTTTAAGAAGGGAGAGTACAGTGGCAGGACCAGTGACTTTTAAAGTGCTCTTTGGTGGCTGTCTTAAATTGTTTAGGATGTGTAAGGGTCCTGATTTCTAGTGGGAGCCTATTCCAGGCAATAGTGGGGTGACAGCTGTACATGCTGCATCCAAATTTAGACTTGGGTTTGTAGATTTTTAGTAGGTCTTGGTTAGAGTTTTGGAAAGGCCTGGAGGGATGATGATGAGAATAATAATAATAATAATAATGAGAATAATAATCTATTGTCCAGTTTCAAAACATCACCAACTCTTGCATAGTACTTCACAGTTCTTGCTTACACAACACAATTCTTGCTTATACTATTATAACAATCATGCATTGCACTGGTTTTCAAAAGCACAATATGAAACATGATGTAATATTACATGAATGTACTTGACTTTATTTTGTATTTTAGTAAACTGTATTTTCTATTACACTGTACACGTAAACTGATTATCTTGTGCTATTACATATATATTTGTTCATATTTTGCATGCCTTCTCTGTAATAACTGTAAAGTGTGTGGAACCCCCCCCAGGCTGCTGTTGAAAAGGGGTCTTTTTATGGCCCAGTTGGACTATCCTGGTTAAAAATGCAAATACAAATAAATAAATAAATAAATAAAAATAAATAAATAAATAAATACATTACTCATAGATAAATGGTATTTATTCACTTCTGATAATTGTATGTGTACAGCATCTGTAATTACTGACCCTTTTCTGACAACCTCATCATTTTTTAGTGACACAAGCAATGTAAACTTAAATCCAGATGAAAATCAAAACAAAGAATACAGAAAACACAAGCAGTTTAACCCATCTATACATAAAATTGAACAGCAAATCAAAATGGCTACGGCAGATATTAACATAGCAAACCTAAGTGTATATAACTTGGGTAAAAATGAGAACTTAAGTACCTAAAAAACACACTAACGCAGAGTATAAAACTCCTTGGATGATGATGGCTGCTCATGGGGGCACTGCAGCACTCAGATTTGACTTGCAAGCATGAATGTATAGATTTCATCATTTAGTATCACCAATTTAGCTCAAGCCTCAGTGGCTAACACTTCCAGAAGACTCAGCATCAGTTTTTTATGACATATATAAAGACAATGTCAACTTAAGCTTTTACTGGTTCTGGTTAAGTCTTCTAACAAGTAAATTTTTATTGAGTATTTTAATTTTGTACAGTTTATTTGTTTTTGAGTAACCAGTATTGGCCTGGTGAGGTCCTCCAAATGAGCAGAAGACCAAAAGGCAGCCACAATTGCTGCAGTCTTTAGGTTTTGGAAAGTAATACACTGGCTATGAAATTTGAAAAAGGACAAAATAGATACCATCAGCAGTAAGCTTAAAGTTCTACAGTACAAGTTCAAATGTAAAACTTTTATGGCCATTATGGTAAAAAAATAAAAATAAAAACATATTTTGTATTATCTTGATATTCTGTGCAATATGAATGTACTACATCACTATACATAGTTTTTACTCATTTTTTAATTTGTTCTAATCCAAAATTCATCAATGGGTAGACAATCTGACATGATTTTGTTTTCTGACTATGCCTTCACTTTCCCACAATGCACACAGTGTCCCCAGAAATGGCATTAAAATGTCCTGCACTCTTCTTCAGGATTTTCTTTCTATCCACGTACAATGGCAGTACTCAGAATTATGTCTTACTTTTAAGAATCTCCCAGCCTTCTTTGCCTTCTTTTATGGATATTATAACATACTCTTTCTTTCAGCTGAAGGAAGTTTACATTAAACTGCTTTTTTAAAGAAATACAAATATTCTTCACATATTTATTGCTGCTGATATTTAGAGTTATAAAATACCATGCTATTGTCATATCTGCTACTCTTCAACTGTGACAACAGTGCTGCCTTGTCTCCTCATAATAAGCTTGCATCTCCAGGGACCTATATGTTGCATGACCCCAGCGGAAAGGAAAGGATGTTAGGACTATACACATTGTTCATTAATTAATTCATGGCTACAGTGGGAGAAAATATACTGAACTGCAACTATCCAGTTTTCTTGGGTCAGAAATCCTAAAGTAATAGGCCATATGATATGACAGGCAGAGAAATTCCTAACGAAAGTATCACAGTATTTCATGCAAGTGCAACAACATGTTATGTAATAAGGAATTTGAACAACACTGAAATGACAACTAAGGTGAGAATCAGACTATGTCAAGATTGACCTTGGTTACAAATAATTCTGTAAAGATGAAAATATATTTGGGGGTAAAGAAAGGCTGCATTTAGGGAGCAGTTGTTCCTTAAGATCATGTCAGGGGTAAGTAGCCTAAAGTTAAGATCCACGCTGAAGGTGAGGTACAGCTCCAAAAAAATCTACTTCTTTCTTCAGAAAGCTTTGGATAAGGGAAAAATGAAAGCAATCCCCAAAAGCATAGGAAAGACAGACAAGGTTACTACAAAAAGAAAAAGAGAAGCCTTTAGCTATTAGTAAACAAAGTCAGACAGCAATAATAGACGCTACACCTACAAAATGTGATGGATTACATTCGGTTTCAAGTACAGAAAAAAATGCGACTGTCTAAAGTGAACCAAATAAGGCCACTAATGAAAGTACACTACTGCTACTGCCTAAGCCTCAGATGACTACAAGATGCGAGGTGAAAAGTATAAGCAGCATCATAAGAACAAGAGGAACCTTTGCTCTTGCCCTGAAATGCTTTCACACCGTTCAAGGTCTCCCTAATGTAACCAGTTGTAAGACCTAGTTTTGTGATTTCTAACAATTCAACAAATAAACTGTGAATCAAAAAATCAGTGAATTCCAAATCTCACCAAATAATAATTAAGAGAATGTTTTACCACGGAATAAGGGGATTACTCTGCGAGAAACTAATTTTGGACAATACATATTCTACTTGATTCATGTTTTAATTTCTGCTCCTCTGTGTATCACAATTAAGGTCTTCAGAATATTAGCAAGAAACGTTTTCAACGCATCATCCTTTGGTTGTATTGGGTCTCTCTATTACCTCAGCAATTCATCTAAAAGATTGTGTAAACAGTAATGTTTAAACAATCAAAAATATGTAGGTCCTCTCACTGATGCTATAATATCTTTCAAATTCTGCACACAGAAGAGGCAGCACACAAGACATTGGTGTAATGAAAATTTTGCTAAAATGTCTCAAGCTTACTAGCAGAAGCCAAAAAAAACTCTTACAAAAATATTCAGCTGCCTCAGGATGTGTGCTAATTTTAACTACTGCTCAATACACACGTTTGCATTTTACAAAAACTGTTAAGAAAGTAGGTTGATTATTTTCTTAGCTGAACCTCAAAGCAATCACTGCCTACTACTGTGAAAAATGACAAAGACTTCTTGTACGGTTGCCACCTTTTTAAGTGCCCAAAGTGGGACATTTGTTGTAGAAATGTCAAATTTTGCAGGGCAAAACATACCCACAGCCAGTAAAAGGGCATAAATTCACTTTTTTTTGCCAGAATAAAAGATTATTCTTGTAGGATTTGAGTTGCTTATTCTGTTTCTTATAATGTTTAGGTGTTTCAGATACAAAATAACTGTTTTATGCAACTATTAGAGAAAACATAGGAAATATTTTTGTCCTAAAATCTCAGGACGTTTGCCATTTTTTCAATTTTTTTGCAGGACACAACTGCCCAAAGAGGGACTGTCCCTTGCAAAGTTCTTAAAAACTAGTTAGCCTTAAACTGTGCCAATGTTTAGTCTCTAATTTGATTAAGACATGTGGTTATTACCTTACAGGCAACCTTGACAGTGCTTTCAGTCACTGGAAAGACTCATTTGGGCTAGACAGTGGTGACAGATATTTCTTGAAATTTAGATCAGTTTGATGGAACCAGCTTCCACCTGATACCAGCAATCAGAAAACTTACATGGGTTCTAAACCAAGATGTAAGAGTAGCTGCTTGCTGAATTTGAACATATATGCTTTAGAAACAACAGCTAAGACATACCTATGCAAAAATGTGTTTCCATGAATAGAAAATAGGATTCCTAATGAAAGAATGACCTTTTTTTAATTCAAGTAACAAAACTGCAATTACAAAATCTCAATCACTCGACTATAATGCATACTTGAGATGAATAAAACTTTTTTTTTTTTTCAAGGTAAAAAGCGTCACTGCCCCAAGCCACTGCTATATATGTCAACTTCATGACTACATACTCCCTCTCTCTCTCGGGGGGGGGGGGATCCCCAAAAAGCACAATCTCTGTCTTCAGAGTAAAGTGCCTGGAATCAAACATTAGTGGTTAACAATACAAGTGCTAATAATTAGGGCATCAATTTTAAGCCTGGTACCCCCAAAAGTTTTACTTCTAATCTGATGAAAGCACAAATAATGCTTAAATGTAAGTATGTATTATGCATCTTGCTTAGTCATATAAATGGTCTTACAATTGTATATTATGCAACCATATGAATAGTATCTTCCTAATGCAGACGCACATCTTGTTTATTCATGATATTATTTACTTGTATGTATATTTGTCTTTGTATACATATGTGACTGTCAAGTACTCCCTGTATAGTGAATGCTACTCAGCAAGTAGAACAAATGTGCAATTATCTTTGTCTAGAAATCAGCTGAATGCACTATTTAAGCAAAAACCCACGCTTGCGTGTGGGTAATGCTGGATTTACCCATGGTTGGTGTGGTTTGGTGATGAGGGCGAAGCCCGAGTGGCCAAACAAAGACAACTGTGGGTAAATCCAGCATTACCCACACCCAGGAGTGGGTTATTGCTATTATACAATGACATTATTTAAGAAAAAAATACTTACATTTCTTAAATAATGGCATTGTATAATGCCACCGTGCTGCTCTTCCACAGCTGTCTGGTATTCTGCGGCAGTTCTGATGTACTGCGCATGCGTATGCTTATGCAGTACATCAGAGCTGTGGGTGGAAGCAATGGAGAAAGCAAGATCTCCGTTGCTTTTTACAGAGAGTCTCGCTATGTTAAAGGAGTTTAACATAGCGAGATAGCTTTATTTTTTAAAGCTGTCTCGCTATGTTAAACCCATTTAACATAGTGAGACAGCTTTAAAAAAAGCAACAGAGAAAGGAAGATCTCCGTTACTTTTTTTAAAGCTGTCTCACTATGTTAAACTCCTTTAACATAGCAAGACAGTTTCTAAAAAGCAACGGAGATCTTGCGTTCTCTATTGCTGTATAAAAAAAAAAAAGGACTTATACTAATGGAAAAAGTCCGGGCGACCGGACCTTTTTCCATTAGTATAAGTCTGATTTACAACGTGCACACTGACCAATCAGCGTGCACATTTTGGCATATTAATGGGAGGTCATTGTATAATACTGCTTTTACATTTCCCTTCTTTGAACTGGCGTCTATGTACCCGACCCTTACCAGGTAAACAAACAAATGAAACTAAAATAAAAGAAATAAATATTTTCTGCTTTAAAATGAAACAGAGCAGAAGCAGTAACTTCTGAAGAACAGAATAACCACTACAAAAAGCAATATGTGCATTAAAAAATCAGTTGTGTACTCTCTGTATACCTTACTGACAAAGAAAACCCATCTTCCTTGGCATCAGGTCCACCACCTAAAGATATTTTTCAGTAAGTAGGTGACCCTCAGGGACAATATATAACTACCACAGATCATAAGATTTCCACTTTAAAAGCAAGTACTGGATTATATAATGGCAGAGCAATCAAAAGCTTGACTTAATTATTCACTTCTTCAGGTTAAAAATATCACACACACACACACACACACACACACACACACACACACACACACACACACACACACACACACACACAACCTATGCAAGACCAGTGAGAAAATCCTGACAGCAGCAGGAGTTTTAAGGCCAATTGTTGGATGCAGATCTGAAGGTAGAGCCAAAATGACAGAGCAAGGAGATCTATTTCTCCTCCAATCTAGACACTCAGAGTGCTGTATTGGACCAGATGCATGCAATTATTGACAAGCTCCAAGATGGGAAAAACTAAAGTACAGCTTACATAAAACAGTTGACAAACTATGTGCCATGTGGTCACAATTATGATACAACAGCCACATCCTTAGGCTCAGCTGCTTCAGGTATTATCATCAGACTTTATGCCAAGGCAGCCATATTGTTTGCTCTTCAAACCTTATCTGGGGGGGGGGGGGGTAAAATTTTGATTCACCCATAAAAGAAGAAAAAAGACCAAATAAGTCTTAAGACAAAATTTCAAACACCAGCAAGCATTTGCTCCAGGAATTTTTAAACTTATAAAAACCTTTCTTTAATGAACACACACAAAAAAAGAAAAACAACAGTCAAGGCAGACAACAACTGCCCAAAAGAATTATTTCCCCAAACAAAAAGAAGAAATGTACATCTGTATAAGTAAACCTACCTTAACAGTAGATGTTCTAATAAATCACCATTGCAGTAGCCTAAGCTATTCGGGTTATATCCTGCCTAGAATACTGTGATGGCCCCACTCTGGGCCAGTAATCAAGGAGCCTTAATCCTCACCACTGACACTCGAAAGGGACATTAACTTGGAATACAAATGGATACACTCAGTATTTCCAGATGAAGACCTCTCTACATCAAGCCCAATGTCCCTTAAGAGCACACTGGGGACACACACAGCCCGGGGTCTGGGTTTCTCTCTCTTGTCTCTCCTCAGGTCCCCAGTAAGGCTCCTCACTGGCACAACTGCAGAGTTAAGTCCTCAGCTGAGTGCCCAAGCCAAGTAATCTACCATTCTCTCTGTGAAACCAGTGATTCATGTCCCTGCTCCAAGTAGCTGACACATGCACACTGAGAGATTTGATTTTCACACGCACAGACACACACCTAGGAAAGGCTGGCACAGATTTACCCACTCTGCCCCCTCCTGTCCAGCTTATATGGTAGTTATCACTGCCACCAGGCATTACAAAGCCAGCTACCTAAGGCTCTTTCAAGGGTACCCAATTATACTGGGTGAAATTAATATTAATACAAATGGTAATGCAAACAGCAAGGCTTTCAGGAGTGGCCAGAGTTATCACCAAATAAATACATGAAAATACCCTCAAAACTTAAATATGTTCGAAAACTATCAGCCACAATGAGAAGTTTAAATATATTTAATAATAAATAACAAAAGAATATGAAACATCTATTTACAGTAAACACCAGAGTTTCAATCACAGGAAATATTAGAAAAAACACAGATGGACAGGTTCACACAGATACAGAAAAACAGTACTTAACTAATTTTGCTATATTTTCCTGACTAATCTCAATAATACTATTCCCTGGTCACTTACTGGAGCAAGGCAAGATGAAGCAGGTGAGGGATCCTTCTATGTCAGGTTCCAAGAAACAGGCTGCTCAGTCTGACTGACAGACTTCTCAATATAATATCTAAATGTTATTTCTGGGATACCTTACAGGATGACATCACATCTGGTCATCTAAATTCTGGTTCCCACACTATTCCCTTTGGTTAGAAGCTGCCAGGATTTAGTACCTATGTGTCAATAATACACAAACAAACAGCTTTGCTAAGATCTGCTGCAGCTCCTGGAAGACATAAAACAATTTTAACACTTCTACTCCTACACAGCTACTAAGCCAGGCTTCTCACAGATATTTTGTCTCTGGCTGCGATCAGAATTGTACGATAATCTTTATGACCTAATTTAATTTAAGCTATTTCCAAAGTTACCTGGGACTGAGCTTAACCTCTTCTCTTCCCGTATCTTCTGTTAAAATATATACCTTTAAACAGTTACAATAATACATTTATATTTCTCTTCTGTCCAGCAGGGCACACTATTGATACATTTTTAACACAAGCAACTTTACAAATGCATTCTTCAACACAAGCATCTGTACAAATCAGTTTGATACACAAATGATACAAATCTTTACAAAATTCCAGCTAGCTGTGCTGTCATATATTGCACATCCACTGCTCTACTTCTCCTGGCATGGCTGGAAATACCTCATATCATACTCAGACATGACCATCAGCTGGCTATCAAAGCTTAGGGGCACCTTCCACATGCCCCAACTACCAGTGGCTTGAGCCGAGCCACATAAAAAGGCAGTTTGAATGCTAAAAGTATCCTAGCTTTCTTCCCTTAAGAAAGAAGGTTTCAGCCTTGAAAGAAACAAGTGCTAAAAAAGGAACAAGCAAATTTAAAATAAATGTAACTATATAAAGATGGGTATGTACACCCACACCTTGGCAATGCAAAAAAAACAAGGAGGATAGAGAGAGGGGACAGCTGATGCAACAGTGATTGATTAGAACATCTACTGTTATGATAAGTTTACTTACACAACTGTACTATGTTCAACATTTAGATCACTATTACAATAGCCTAAGATATTTTTGTAGATTAATACATTTTAGTATTATATAGGGAGGAGGAAGGAATCTAGGAGCCTCTGGTGAATGGTCCTAGCAAATCCCATTTTATAACTGGAAAAGGAATCTAGTTTGTAATGTTTTTGTAAAGTATGTACAGATGATCAAGTTGCTAACTCTAGAATACTTCTGGAGTCCATCCTCTTCCAAAAAGCCACAACAGAAGCCATGGCCCTGGGAGAATGGGCCCTAACCCTGCCAGACGTGGCCTGTTGTGATGACCATAGCCGAAAGGATTAACATGAGACAGCTATCTGGAAACTGTCTGCTTTGACACCAGTTGGCCTTTTTTTTTTCTTCACAGGAGACAAACACAAAGGTTTAGTTCTGTCCAAGTTGTATATGAGATACCTGTGGACATCCAGAGCAGGAAATATTTTTTCTCCCTTGTTTTTAGGTTTGGAAAAAATACATGGGGCTTAGTATTCCGGGCTTAAGGTAAACTCTGAAACCATTTTTTGCATAAAAAGACTAGTTCTCAAAGAAACTTTATCCTTATAGAAAATGAGGTAGGGCTGGCTCACCACAAGAGCTTTTTACTCAGATACTTATTGCTCTGACTTCTGTAAGAAGAGTAACACAGTTTTCTAAACTTAAACCCTCAAATCAGCCTGATAAGGTCATTCAAACAGAAAAAAAAGAAGTTATATACTCACCATAATGTTCCATCTGTGCTGTCAGTCTTCATTTATCCTTGACAGATGGGACTCGGTTCCAAGTCTTGGAACTGGCTCGGCCATTAAAACAGCGTGTGGAAGCCAAAAACACCTGAGCCAAGTTCCTACCCAGAATGCCTCTCTCTAAATTACCTCAGATCGAGTTTGCAGCTATAACAAATTAGATAAATGTAATAGTATAACTATTGAAGAGGCTATGTCCAAGTCATACATGAGGAAGAAAATAGCCATGACTATGATCAGTTCCTCAAGGAGTCTGAAGGAGGGTGGGGGTGGGGGGTCAAGGATAAATGAAGATTGAAAACACAGATGGAACATTACGGTGAGTACATAACTTCTTTGTCTCATGTTGTCAATCCTCATTTATCCTTGACAGATGGGGCAGAGTCCCCAGCTACCTTGAAACTTGGGAGGCCTTATGGTAGGATATTTCTGAGCACCATGGAACCAAATGATGCTCTGCCCCTGGAGACCATATCCACTTTGTAATGAATAATAAAAGTATGAGAAAAGGCTCATGTTGCTGCTGCACAAATCTCGTCCATGGAAGCTTTGGAGTGAAAAACAGCAGATGTGGCTACAGTTCTCATGGAGCGTGATCTAACTAGTGCTGCCAATTTGAGATTTTTCCTATTGTAGACAAAGATAATGCAACCTCTTAACCACTTAGATAACGTAACTTTAGGAACTGATTTACCCATGGAAAGACCTGAAAAGGAAACAAATAATTGGTCTGACTTCCTGAAAACTGGGAGGCATCTGTAGTCACTCTGACCTGGTGAAGAGGAGAAACAAATGGTTGGCCCAGAAGAATTTCCTCAGATTCCATCCACCAAAATAAATCTTTCTGCAACGATTGGTAATTCAGATGCAATGAGACAGAGGATGAGTGAGGATGGACCATTGGGAGGATAGAAACCACTGCAAGATCCTCATGTGGAATCTTGCTACAGTTACTAATGTGATGGCTGCTGCCATTGATCACAGTGCCTGTAGAACTAGTAATGCAGGAACACTGTCATTGGAAAGAATCATGCCTACCTGTGATCTTATTTTCTGCAGTCTGTGAAAAGGAAGGAAGGCTATGCAAAAGGTCATATTCAGGTTGGCTCCTATGAATTCCAATAGTTGGGTGGGACCTAGTTGAGATTTGGCGAGATTCACCATTATCCCTAGATGAGAGCAAGTGTGTACGGTGAAATCTCTTGTCTGTTCGAGTAGATGGTTGGTGGGGGCAGTAAGGAGCCAGTCATCCAGATACGGAAATATCCGGAGTCCGTAAAGTCTCAGTTGAGCTGTCCATCTTTACGTGGTAATATGCATCCTGGAGGCTCTACAGTGCATATCCAATCATCTTTCCCTAAGAAGGGAAGAAAAGACTGAGCCATGACCAAATGGAATTTCGTCTACTGCACAAAGTGATTCAGAGCGCTGAGATCCAAAATTGGTCTCCAGTGCCCTGTCTTTTTTGGCACCAAAAAGAACCTTGATTAGAATCCGGATCCTATCTGGTCTGGTGGGACTTCTTGAATGACTCTCTTTTCTAGCAGCTTTTGAATTTCCAGAGCTGCCTGATTCCTCTGATTGGGTAGAACATTGGGGATCATTCTTCCTGGTTTTGTAGTCAGTTTGAAAGCAATATGGTAACCTCTGGTAATGATCCTTAGCACCCAAGCATCTGTGGTTATCTTTTGCCAAGCCAGTGGGTGCAAGGATAGTCTTCCTCTGACTGCCTCCAGAGGCAAGCAATCAGGTCTACCTTTAGGAGCACTGGTGGGGTTTCCCTGAGAAGGAATCTCTGGAACCCTGATTTTGGGGACCACCTCTGCTGTGTGGTCAACATCTTCCATTATAGCTCCCCCCTCTGCCCCAAAGGGTGTCCTGGAAATGCCCTTAGGTTTTCTTGAACCTCATTTTCCCACTTCTCTGGTTCCTGGAATTGGAGCATTGGGGAGCGGAAAAACATATGCCCACGGCAGAAAAGGTTTTTCCATCTTTTTCACACCTGGCTAAGGTATCTTTAACTTCAGGGCCAAAAAGGGAAGATCAATCAAATGGAGCACTGATGAACGCAAACTCACACAGGCACATCCAGGCATGCCTCCTTATGGCTATGCCTGAACCTGCTGACCTATCATCCCTTTGGCTGCATGTGCAATAAGTCTCATGGACGAATTAGAGATAGACTCCAGAACGGCAAGCTGGTAGGCTATTTTATCGTGAACCTCATCAGACACAGCTCCCGTAAGTGTAGCTGAGAACTCCTTGATCAGATCCTTCTGAAGTCTAATGAAGTGTGCCAAAAAGTTCAACAACTGCAAGGCGAAGGTTGAAGAAGCATAGACCTGCTTCCCAAATCTGTCCATCACCCTAGACTTTTGGTTAGGGGGATGAACAGTGGAACATTCTTCCCCCAGTTCCTTCTTGGTGGCTGCCCTAACCACCATGGCATCTACTACTAAACCTTTGGCCCAATGCTGATGATCTTCTGGAGCTGAAAGTATTTTACTTGGTCTCCTGGGGATTGGTTCTATGGAATCAGGGGCCTTACATGCCTGTTGGATGATCAGTTTGATAAGATCATCAGCCAGCGGGGTCACCTAAGAAGTAGATGGGGGAGCAGTGAACACTTGCAAGTACACAGACTCCTCTGAGGATAGGTCTTAGGGCTTCCAGATACTCCTCTGCTTTAATATTTTGAGAATGTCTCCAAAGGAGACATCTTCTGGGGGTGACTGGAGGGAACCCTCCCTGTCATCGAAATCTGTGTCTTCTGTGAGAAATTCCTCTGGGAAATCAAAGTGTTTCCTCTTACACGACCTCTTCTGAGGCACATCCTCAGTGGGAGCTTCTGTGGAGGAATTGTAAGAGGTACCTGTGCCGGGGTGTTCTGCAGTGTTGGTGTTTGCTGTTCAGGTGTGGAGGTTAGTGGAAGCTCTGAACCAGAGGGGATCCTGAGGAAAGGCTCTGATGGGGGAGAAACTAGCTGGGAGACTGCAGAGGCCAAGGCCCTCTCCATAACTTAAGAGGCAGGTTCCCCCAAAGAGGGACGGGCAGCCCAGAACTGGGAAGGACAACCTCGGAACTGTGGTCCCAGCTGGCTCAGAGGAGACTGCCATCAAGGTCAGTCAAAGCCAAGGAAGAGCCCACAAATGATGTTGTGGAGCTACGACCCCACCAAGGAACTCAGGGCTTGAGACTGGAGCTGAAGACATAAGAGCTGTAGGCACCAGGACAGCTTGAATTAGGGAAGTCAGAGCTGAGGTCTCTAAAGCCACAATGGTTAGAGGAGGAATATCTGGTGGAGTCCTTGGAGAAAGATGCCTTTCTTCAGCAGGGAGTGAGGCCTGGGAAGAAGTGGAGAGACCCCTGACCATGAGGAGCTGTTCCACCAACCTCACGATGTTGACTTCCGTCAGACTGCTACAGGACCATACCGACAAGGCTGAAGGAGATTCTGGCCTCTCCAAAAAGGGACTTGGTAGTTGTCTCAGAAAAGGGTCGACTGAAGGAGAATATCTGGTTCTGGGAACTGAAAGAAACCATGATTCCTGGGCTATAGGTGTCAGGGAGGGAACGAACGGGTTCCAAAAATACTGTTGGTACCATAACTGGCACTGAAGAAGAGGAGACACATTCAAGAGTTGGCACCAAGGTGGACGGCACTGAAAGTGGTGGTGCCGAGGTAGTCACAACTACCTGAGCTGATGGAGATGGCTTCATAGAGTTTCTCAGGTCTGTCTTCAGTTCTGCAGAAGCTGTGGGAACTGAAGGTTTCGGCTTATTATGAGCCAGAGCCGAGGGGGACATCAGCACAGAGTGATGTCTCTTTTATGAGGAAGATGAGGCTGACCAGACAAGGCCTCTTCAAAAGAGGTTTTTAATAAATCTTTTAAAATAAGTTTATTCTTTCTCTCAACTACAGTGCAGTGGCTAAAGGCATGCAAATGTTGCACTGCTATTCTAAGTGCACCGGGCCCAAGCAATACACACAAGAAGCATGACCATCGAAGTTTGGCATTTTTCTGCCACAACTAGAACAGGATTTGAAGCCAGTAGTTCCCCTGCTTTTATCTGCCATATTGAAAGACAAGGATCAACAGCAGATATGCTTATGCCAAACACACACACACACACACACACACACACACACACACACACACACACAAAAAAAGGGAAGAAATAAGGAAAGGCTACCAACGATGGTACACCAAAAAACTATCACAGGTAGGGGAAAGAGAGAGCACTACCAGCAATGGTAGGACTGATACCAAATGATATGAAGGAAGAAACGGATAGAATACTCACTACAAAAAAACAGTAAATATTAAAGGAGAGAGAGAGAGTGCTATAAGGGGTATATAAATAAGCTAACTGGGTAGGAGATAAAAATTATGAAATAGAAATGAATTAAACAGTACATTTTTACTTAGCTCAAGGAAAGTTCGGCTGAAGCGTCTTTACAATAAGAGCGGCAGACAAGATCTGTGGTAAGAGAGGCATTCTTTGTAGGAACTTGGCTCAGGAGTTTTTGGCTTGTGTGAGCTGTTGTAATAGCCAAGCTGGGTCTGAGACTCGGAACACAATCCCATCTGTCAAGGATAAATTAAGATTGACATCAGATTATCAGTTTTTCAAGCACAAAGTAAAAATTCTAAGAAGGACCAGCCTGTTTCTAGGTGGACACTGTTTGACTTGATAACTGACAGAAAGGGGAGAATGTAATGGCAGACAAGCAGAAATGGCCAAAAAGTGAATCTTAAGAAATAGCACTGGATAATGAATAATACAAATAATTTAGAACCAGAGACCACCAGGACTTGAAAGAGTCCTGGTTCTTAGAGTGGCACAAACTAGAAAATCCTTTTCACTTGTACATACATGATTATTTAGTGGTAATTTTTCACCTACTTTAATACCTGCTGCATGTCTTCCAAAAAAGATGCCTAAAAGGTATGAAAATCCATCATCCAGGTAGTCCAATGAAGTGTCTTCAGACTGGGATGTATCAAACAATCCCTGCCTTTTGTGATTAAATCCATTCTGTGAGGAAGCTTGTGGTAATTGCCATAGGCCATTTTCAAAAGAAGGGAGAACTACTGTTGTCTGCTCTAAAAGGGAGTCACCACCACTATCTTTGGAGAGTCCCTTACAATTGTTAGAAGCCTAGGCATCAGTGAAAGGGAATGAAAAAAACAACTTCCAGGCCTATTTGCAAAGAGTCCTGGAGCAGAATTTCTTTAACTGCCTGCTTTAAATGGATCTAACAGATCTCTGGTGTACCCCACAGATGGATCAATTTCTGGAAGACCCCAGGTATGTTTGTCATTTATGAGGGTCTGTCTTGGCCCTGTTCAGCTTGTGTGCTATTATGTTGTGCTCTTATGAAATGAAGCCTGAAGAGCCAAACTGAGTTGGGTTGCTACCACCCAGGCAATCTTACCAATATTAGCTGAGGGGGTGAAATCTGGTAGCCCCTTGTTGTTTTATGTATCACATCACTGTGGTTTTGTTTGTGGCAACTTTCAAAGGTTCTGTAGACCAGAGATGATTTAAGGACTTTAAAGCACAGATTACTGCCAACATCTCTAACATTTATGTCTTGACGTTTGGACTGTCACTGGTTCTGGAAGGCTTCCCTTTCTTGTTTGAGCCTCCTTGCCACTTGCTTTTGAATGTTATGCTTCAAAGAAGTTTGCTAAGACTGCTTACTCTGCTTTCTGGAAAATGATCCTGAAAAGGAAGGTAAGTTTTTACTGAAATGAGAAAAGGTGGGTTGAAAAAGCTGAATTAACCCCTTAAGTCAATTTCCGTCTTTCATCACTTCATTTTAGGCCCTCAGCAGCAGACAGGTCAAACACCACATTTTTGTCTAGGGGAGAAATCTAAAATCTTAGATTTAACATCTTCTGGAAAGCTTTAAGAATGTAACCAAGCACATCTCCTCATAACTGAAACAGTGGAATTTGCTCTGAATACAGCATCAACAGAGTTCAAAGACTACTTTAAAAAGTGTTTGGTTGCCCAAGAAGCAGACAGAATTAAAGAAATTAGTGAAGTTTTAATATCTGAAGAAGGAAGGTTAACAGGGAACTTTCTCATTTTTTCAAAAATAAGCTAATAAATATTTAACATGTGAGCCTAGCAGATCAAAATTCTTAAAGTTAAAAGTAGCAGAATAACCTTTCTTCCACAATCTGTCAAAAGCTTTCCCATCCTTGTCAGAGGGTATGGGATTAACATTCACAATATGTTTAGCAGTAGAAGGCTTAAATAAATAAATCACTGCAGGATCTGATGAGTGATTGGAATGCCAATATTTGTGAGTCTAAGGTACTGGGGGCAGGGGGCTGACTGTCAGACATATTGCAATCTGTTAAGAAAACATCATCTAGTGCAGAACACAGAAGGAACTGCTGCAGGTTGTGGAAAATGCAGTAGCAACAAAATCAAAATACTTTCATTGGGAGATCCGTATGGAATTTGTATGTTCACCCTGTATCTCTGCGAGGTTCCTCTTAACTCACAAAAACATGCTGAGTGTTAATATCTCAAACTCACCCAAGAATGGCATCATGGGCAGCAGCACCGAGTCCAGAAGGTGGCTATAAGGGGAAGAGGTATATAGACCAATTGTTTTGGGCATCAACTGCGTGCATAGTATCCTCTAAATTGGAGAACATGGATCACAGACTGCATGGTGTCAGTAGCCACTTGGCAAGTCTTTTACCTCAGCATATGACATATGTTTTCATTCAACATATTTAATTCCCTAAAAATAGATCTTTGAGATTAGTGAAAGATGTGAAAAGGTAAAGAAATTGACAACTATTTCAATTTCTTTCCTTCTGCCAGTGATAAAAGAAGCATGAAAGACCACAGCGGTCATGGAGGATGTCTATTTATGCATTCTTTTTCATCCATTTCAAAAAAGGTATATAATGTTCAAAGTAGGACATTATTATTCTCAGGACATGGCCCTTCCTACTGGTTTTGCAACTGTATCAAGTACCTTGTCTCCAGAGCTGGCTTTATAACTGCACAATGTAATGAAATCAGTGGATCATTCTAGCAAACTTTACACATTTCTTCAGAGGCTGTACAACTTTAGAAAACGCTGCATTAAGTAAAATGGTACAGGGGTGTAGCTCAATAGAGAAAGGATAAGGGAGATTTGCCCTGCTCCACTTCACCCAATTTTTTAATTTGTGAAATTTTGAGTGTGGTGCTTTAATGCAAAGTCCTCAATGAAATGTACCATATCCATTGTCTTACATAAATTTGAAAGGCAGCCTCATACATCTTAACCAGATAATTTCAGACTTCCACAATATCTCCAGGTTAACTGTATTCTGCTTTTGCATATACTTCAGCATCTAAGTATAGCAGCAGACTGGGAAAAGTCTAAGTAATCCCTTCTTGATCTATTTTCATAGGTGCAATCACAGACACAGTTCAAGAGCCAAAAATATCCAATCAGACGTGACCAACTGTAACAAGATGGAACCTGAAACCAAAAAAAAAAACCATGCCAAACTGCTTGTCATGATTCAAAATTTTCTGTTTAATAGATGTTAAGAGCTTTCATGTCTAGAAGCATGAGAACTTCATCAGAACAAAACTGTTGTACATAAAAACAGACATTTAAAACCCTTGAGCACAAAACAAATGATGTCCTGACAATCAATCAAAATGAACACATCAAATAAACACATTGTGGCATCAATTACAATAGTTAAGTGTGACAAAAATTTTATCTAAAATATAGTATATACAATAAAATACAGTTTCAAATTTAAAAAAGTATATATTGTCAAGCAATTTAACATCCATAACACTTTATAGAATGTAATATTAATACACTAGAGAGAGACATGGCCAATCAACAAAGGTCAATTAGAGGCATTCAACTTAAGTTGCCACACCAGTTCTCCATATTGCAATTTATTCTCCCATGCTCCACTTCTAGGATTTTCCTAAATAATGTATTTGAGCTGTTTTTATTTGTCAGAACATCATGTAATTTGCACTCAGTTTTTAAATGTCTGTTTTTATTTAGAGTAGTTTTGTTTTGATGAAATCTCATGTACTTTGGCATATTTTTTGGTTAAAGACACAGTTCAACAAAAAGAGCTTTTGCTGCAACAGAAATGGAAACTAATATTTATCAACAATGACTGCTAAATCCAGCTCGGATGAACTGCTGCAGTATGATATGAGAAAACAGGAGAGGTAAGCTAGACTGCTAAAAAGTGCACACAACAATTCAGCAAAACAATCTACTGGACTATACCTTGTTAAGTGGAGAGGGGGAATACTTTGTACATCATCCTCCAAACTACACAGGGAATAAAAGTGGCAACAAAGGTAATGCAGTTCTTAGCTGGGAAAATGTCGAACCTACAGAAAATATAACGTTGATTATATATGTCATTATTCTCTCTCTCTCGTTCTTCCTTCTGACTTTCTCTTGCAATCCAGCAACCAATTCATTGTGAATCAGTTACTAAAATGTATTTATTTTACATTTGTTAACCGGGTAGAGTCCAGCTGGGCAAGTATCCCATTTTCAGCGGAGACCCGGGGAGATAAGCTCTATAACAATAGTATAAAAAAGATTACACATTTTTAAAAGATTTACAAACAATATACAAAATGTTTGACAGTCGTCAACAATTACAATTTACAAAAAGATGACTGTAAAACAGAAAACATTACATTTCTTAAGCCTTATTATGGACAGTAATATGAAACTCATTAGAGATATAACTAAAAAACACTGTGGTATAAAGTCACTACATCATCAATATGTGTATTCAACATTCCATCTCTTTAACATTACTATTGCCTTTCATTTTCTTACTGATACTTTACTTGCAGAGGAAAGTGCTGGATATCTGTACTACACTTCCAACTGCTTTTCAAGACTTAATATTATATAATTAATGATACCACACAATGGAAAGCTTTTTTATTTACAAAGTGAAAACATTCTTAACTAAAACAACAAAAATGTAGTATAACATTGTAAGTGAGCACTTTCATCGGTATAGCAGACTTCTGTCAAATGTCATTCAACTGAAAACAGCCATTAGGTTTTTCATTATTCTAGAACTCTCTTCATTACCATTGAGAAGACCAAGAAATTCAAAATTTCAAGTTGTACCTTACTCACTATGTGTCCAGCTGAGCAGACCAGTCACTTTTTACAAACTGAAATCTGCTTTTTGCTCAGATAGCACACAATGATGGCTAACAGCAGCCATCCCAGATGAGAATAAACTAGGTTTAAATTAAATCTATAGCTATTCAGGGGGTACTGCTTAGGAGGGAAAATTGTCAGTTGTGCCAATACTGTAATGCTATGTGGACTTGGGATCCTTTGAACAAGCGATCACAGAATCAATCCTATAATTGTGTTTAGCCAAGCCCCCCCCTGCAGACACACACACACACAGACACACAGACACACACACACACACACACACACACACACACACACAGACACACAGACACACACACACACACACTTTCCATTTGATTCACCCACTGGCTCCTTTGCTTGCACCCAAATGACCCATTACTTCCACTCACAGAATGATGGGAGCTTGGCTCAGAGACAGCTCACAAGTCCTTTGTCCTGCAAGTGTATGCTGGTTCTATCAATGGACAAGATGGCAGTTCCATGATGCATTTGTTCCCTGCCACTGTGCCACCCACAAAAGGATGTAGGCTTGTACCCAATCTCCTCCTAGGACAAAAAACATTATGGATTATTCATACCTGGGATGACTTCATCAGACTCATCCCCCCTGTTATTGGGAGATTCAGGTGGTAGGAAGCAGGTCAGTTAGTAGGGTGAGCAGATCCGCTTCCTAAATCACCTTTCCCTTAACAGCAGTGATGACTTCAATATTGCTGCTTACAGGAAATGCAAGTGTATGAATTATGATACATCCTGGGAATGGAGCATGAGCAATAATGGCAATAAATCAATATCCGTTGTAAAGTTACCAAAGCAGCAGGCTGAGACAGCCTCCCTGCTGTCAGCACAAAATAGTCAGCTCCAGCCCCTCACACCTACTATCCTAGCCTGGTCCCTAAAGCACCCAAACAGTAAAATTATTTTGGGTAATCAGAGGTGTAAGTCAGAGGGCTTTATCTATCTATGCCATGGAGTCTGGATGTAAGGCCAAGTTTTGTGGTAATTTGTTCTTTTGTTTCTATTATGCATTAAGAAATGTCATCAGACCTGATAATATAAAACATATGTAAATATAAAATTAAAAACGACAATGAAAAATATATATGATGAACTGGAGGACTAAATGAATTAGGAGAGCTGATATACAATGAACTGGAGGGCTAAATGAATTAGGAGATCTGGCCTGGAGTGCATTTCTGGCATATAAATGAATCTTGAAAATGCACTTTATAACAAGAAAACACGGTTAAGGAAAAACAACATTATGGGGGATGGGGGGATATGTGGAAGTAAAGCTTTTCTAACATGGAACATGGAAAGATAATGGAATAGTAATTACCAAATACAGCATGCAATATTTATTTGCTTCATTTATTTAAATCTGGTGACAAAGTTAGTTAATTGATTTCAGTGGACTAAATGCAGGCATAGTTGGGGTGAACACACACACACACAACAGTTAAACCATGTTAGTAATATAAGTAAATATGATTAGGTACAGCTCTGAGCACACAAATAAGTAAATATACTGAAAGTGTGTCTCTTGTCCTAAATCTAAATGTAAACTATATTCAACCGATGTGTTCCAAAAAGCACTAGAAAGTCCTGGGATAAAGTTTTACAGTTTGCTTTTATTCAGAGCTTCTGTAGGTACTACAGTTGGTGGCTGAGCATCAGGATACTGTTAATCTAAATCTCTTATTTAGAACTGGTTTATGGCAAGCATCCAATGTTGTTTGTTATCAGGATTTCTTCTTTTCAGGAGCATCAGTGTTATTCCTCCAATTGCATGGATGGAGGATGTGAAACCTAAATTTGGAGAAACAGTGGTACAACTTTTGGTGCTTATCAGTGACTTGTGCTCCTGTTTCCTTCTGCCCGCATACAGATGTAAGGACATCTTACTATTGGCAAGTTTCCTTAAGTTTTGCAGAAAGGGTAACTGGTAGCAATGTTCCAATCACACTTATTTCACAATCACTTCTTGATCTGGAGAGGTACATTTTTCAGCTTGTGTTGCAGTAAAATCCATCCTTGCCATAGGTTTATTCACTGTGTGTGCAAGAACCACACAAGTATGTTCTGGGTTTTTGCTGGAAAGATTTTGAGTCCAAGAGCAGAAATATATGCTCCAGACAGCGTATTAGGCTTTTGGTTTTCCTGCAGGTTAGCAGTGGCTTGTTTCCAAGGCTGTTATTGATCTTATTACCCTGGCTTATTTTCCAGATGGAGTTCAGGGTGTCTTTAATTTCTGGGAATCAAGATTGTGAGCCCATATCATGACTTGCACTTTCAGTACTGTTTTCAGTTTGTGGGGTTGAAATAGTTTTACAGTTTCCATATTAGAAACAGAATTTCAGGGTTGTTAATTTATTTCACAATGAGAGATTCTATGGTCTTTATGACTTAAGTCTAGTTTTAACTGGTGTAGGTTGTGGGAAAACTGAACTTCATGTGACTCTGACTATTTTTAGTTCTCATGATTCCATGATATTATGTCTGGTAATGCAGGGAGAGCATGCTGTTGGCATGGATGTAACTGCTCATTTTTTTACTGGTTTCTTTTTAGAGATCTCTGAAGACTATGTTGTGGATGGCTTTCTGAATATGATCTCAATCTGAAATGTCACGCTGGTGTGTTTGGCAATATTATTGAATTTCAGGAAGTCTGTGGATTGGCTGATGTGTTAGTGAAACTTATTCTGCAGCCCATCATTGTTCTTCCATATAATAAATACATATATGAAGCTAAAACAAAATGTTATACCTTGCTGGTATTGGGACTTGAAGAGGTGTTCAGCTTCCCAAAAGACAAGAAATCAGTTGCTGCCACATCCATGGTTTCTTCCCTCATTTACTTGAATAATTCAGAACCAAATGCAAAGTAAGCTATCTTTGAGCTTCAGATTTTAGCGGGATTTCTTGGTGGTTATCCTCTTGGGAGTACTTTTTTTGCATTAGCTTAGATGTTGTAAATCCCATACACTACAGTACTGTGGAAGCACCATGTACAACAATTCTACATCTGTGGTAACTAATAAACATTTGTTATTCTACTATAACATCAGTGAGTTCACTTTAAAAATCCACTGAATCCATAAAAAATATTGCTGGCTTCAATATGGGTTTAAGTCTGTGCTCCAGGTAGTTAATGGTTCTGTGGCTATCCCCTACACTGGTTAAAAACTGGCTTCGACCACTTCCTTTCATTATGGTTATTTCATTTTCATTCTATGCTCTTCTTTATTTTTCTATACTTGGAGACCCTTTCTTTCTGCACCTCAGTGGCGGATTCATTTGTACACTGGGATGACAGCTAGGATTCATCATGCAGGCAACAGTCTTCTGGTCCATTTATTCCCTGATCAGTGAGCTTAATCATCCATTCATTCCCATTTGAAGGAAAGTGGGTGTTGGGAGTGGGCCAAGCTGAAGATCAGATATACTATCCTAACTCCCACCTCTGTTAGAGACTTGTGGGTCCCATGAATGCTGACTTCAGGAGATTCATATGTGCCATCACACACATGCATGGTCTCTTGGTCTACATATGTCACAGCAGTGGACGAACGGTAGGTTCACTACTGCAAGTGATGCAGATGCAGTGAGCAGAGCCGACCCGTCTCCTCTCCCCAGGATAGATGAGTTGGCATCAGCTGTTCACTCCCATCCTTCTGATCCGAGGTCCTCTAATACATATACAGCTAATCAAGTACAGGTCTTTGGGGGATGTAGTCAGGCTTTTACTCTGTATGCCACCAAACCAGGCTTTCTAGGCACCTCTTAAAATTAATTCCTTTAATGACCTAAGCCCTGAGATACTAAAACTAAATTTATCACCAAATAATCCAAACACAGGTGTTATTCCACAATCTGTGCCCCTCTATTAAGGTTTAGTTTTCTTGCATCTTATTTTCCTCTGATATGGTTTATTTCCAAACTTCACTTGCATGCCACCAAATATGTCTCTTTGGCCAGATCCCACATTTCATTTAGTCTATCGGTTATCTAGTACATTATTTATATTTTTATTGCTATTTTAATCTTTATAGTTCTACATATATGTTATGTTTTCTTATGTGCTGAAGTTCGGAAACGTGTAACAGGAACAAAAGTGCAAGTGACAACAAAAGCCTTGAGTGTTCATGAATATAGGCCTGATTCCTAAAGCTGCAGTTGTGAAAAGTATCTACAGTAGACATAACATTAGAATACTGGCATAGCTGTCACCTAAACCATGCACCTGGTTTGCTCCTTAGTTTAAACCTAGACTCTTCTCAATAGGGATGGATGCCAGTGGCTGAATCTTAGCCATCACCAACTAAGCTCACTTGAGCTTCTGAATAAAAACAGACTTCATTCTATAAAAAGTGACTTGGTTAATCACACTGACATTCAATGAGTACAGTGAAGCTTAAAAGTGTGAATTTCTGGGTCTTTATAAACAGTAATGAAGACATTTCCAGGTTAAAGAAAAATGTAGCAGCTCCTTTGCCTGGAATCAAAGTCTGTTCAAGTCTCTCACATAGACGAAAGCAATTGTCTCCAGTGTTATACTAGTTTTGTTGTTGTTGTTATTTTTGGAATTTTTTAGCTCTGCTTTCATTTTATAAAAAAAGTTTTCCACAATGCTGTGGACATCCTACAAAAGGGCCTCACTGAGACAGATGCCTGGTGTCAAAGCCATGGCCTCAAGCTCAATACCAAAAAGTGCATTGTCATCCCTTTTGGTAAAAACTCTGTACCCATGAACTACCACATAGGTGGTAGTTTACTTAACACCAAAAGTGTGATAAGAGACCTTGGGACACAGGTGGACAGTAGTCTCTCCTGTGATAATCACATTGCCACAGTAGTCAGGAAATCCTTCTACGTGGCACACCTCATCACAAAAGGTTTCTCATCCAGGAAAAAAAGAGGTCATTGTTCCCCTCTACTCATCACTCCTTAGACCCATTATAGAGTACAATGCCCCTTTTGGTATGTACCTCACAAGACATCTACAACAACTGGAAAGGCCACAGAAATACCTCACAAAGAGGATTACCGGCCTCAAACAGATGCCCTACGCAGACAGTCTCAAAAAAACTCCAGCTTTACTCTGTCACATATTGCCTGCTCAGAGGCGATCTCTGCCTAACATACAAAGCTATGTCAAACCCAGAACTGTTGGACATGCTCCACATAAAGAAATCCTAATCCCTCCGAGCTACATGCTAAACCTTGTCACCACAATAAACAGAACATGCTGGAGGGATAGATTCCTGTCCCAGAGACTTTCCATACTCTGGAACAAACTACCTATCTATATCAGACAAAGCTCCTCATTAGCACTCTTCAAGAAAAATCTTGATTATTGGATGGGAGATAGGAAATTCACTGTGGGGATCACTTCTGTGGCTCTGCTTGACAGGGGCACAGGAAAATAATTTTCTTGGGTGGCAAAAGCCAGGATACCGTTTGGCTAGGCTTATATAGGCCCTAGGGCCAATAGCCTAGTACCTACCTATGAAATTATGAACCTATGTATCTGTCATGGTTATTACAATTTGGGAATTTACATCTTTTTCATAAGCATCAGAGGTGTATAATCTTAATATTTTATCTTTACATATTTTACTTTCATTTATCTTGTCAAGCAAGCTTGCAGCCTGAACATTTTATTTTGTACTCATGTTGTTGCTGCCACCACCCACCAATCAATTAAAAATGTATTTAAACCACAGAATATTACAATGCCTTTAAATTCGCAGGCATTGAAAATAGGAAGAAAGGCCCTTGAAAATGGGTAAATCTGGATATTTAATTAGCATAAAATTGGAATACCAATTTGCATATAACTCCTCCCACTTCCAGTAGGAATGTGGGATACTAGTCAGAAACACATTTAAAAACAAAGACTGACAAAAATGACAAAAAATATAAGCATGTTATCAAAGAGAAAGTGTAAAATATGTAGACTTTAATGAAATGTATTGCAAAATTCTACTGTACATGGCCATTTATTTTTGCTTCTGAAAGAGGGAAATGTAAGATGCATGCCCTCTTTCTTTATCTTACTGTTGCCACTAGTATGTCTATCAAGCAGTTTTTTTTTTGTGTGTACTACATGGAAAATAGTGTCAAAGGATTAATCAAGAGAAAAACTAAGGACATCCTTTGCAGGGTTAAATTACACCCAAAAAGATGATCTTCCTCTAAAATAGGGACAATTAAGAAGTCTGAATATTACCCCATACACACAGGAAAGGGATACATGATGTTTTAACTATTAACACTTATAACCTTAAATGGCTACTTCAGAAGTGCAGTCAGATCACATATGCATGTTTTTGTGTACTGCAAGCATTAATTTAGACAGTTCCAAACATTCTATGCTCTTTGGATAATACTGTTTCCAAGAGGTGCCCAGAAAAATATTTACTCATGTCACTACAAGCATGCCTAGTTACATGCTTGTTGTGAAGACAATACTATCTGTTACACTGAGGATGGTACAGATCCAATACAAGGTGACTTAGGGCAGCTGCCTATGGTCCACTGCTGACTGGGGGCCCAGCCAACTAGCCAATCAAAACAAACAGCCCATCTGTATCGCATCACCATGCACAGAGTTCAGTCCATCTGCCATCTGCATACCTTTAGCACATATGTTGCCCAGAAACAACTGTGATATTTGTTTAAGAGTGTAAGGGTGTGAAATTTTAATTGGGACTTGTGAGAAAAGCAGGGAAGGGAAGAATTACATTTTTAATGCAACACTGCGGTAGAGATGTCACCTCACAGTTAAACGTTGCCCGTTCGATTCTCAGTTAGAGCGTCTTCTGTGTAGCGACATGCGTGAATGGGCATTCCTTCGTTGAAGGTTGTGCATTAGGCCCGGCATGCCAGTATGTAAAAATCTACTGCCAATCATTAGCGGACCGGAGTTCCGCTGTGGCGACCTCTAACCGGGAAAAGCCGAAAGACACAAACAAAGAAACGAGCCTGGAAAGCACTCTGAGGCTGCATGCTGAGGCAGATGGTGGGGGACTTGTTTTTAGAGCAAACAACATGAATCAGAACTGCAGAAAAGAAGCAGAAAATGGATTTTGTAATGCATATAAACACATGACTTAGCCAGGGGAGATTCATGTTATTCAGAAAAGAGTGTATGTGTGTATGTATGAGAGAGAGAGAGAGAGAGAGTGTGTGTGTGTGTGTGTGTGTGTGTGTGTGTCTCTATTGCCTCTATATCCCCAAGGATTGTGCTTGTGTACTTCTGCTGACTATAGTCCCCAGAGGATGAATTACACAATAGAAAACTGCCTCCAGGACAATTGCAGAAAATTCAGGTAAGTCCAGGATTTTGAAAGGTATGTAAAATGCTTGCAGCTGGGATTATGTCAATATGGTTTGTTTTCATTTAAATGAATGTATGATTGCTAATGTCATAAGTGATAATTTAATAAAGATGCTTCCTGTTTAAAAAAGAAGTTGAAAGGTATTTTTGTCCATTCCTTGTAAAATATTTTACTTTCTGGCAAATTGTTGTGGACTGCAGTCATTAAATGATGACAGGCATGAGTTTCAAACTTTGTTTCCTTTAGAAAATGCTTACTAAGGCAAAGCTTTTTATTATAGCAACTTTCTAAGTATATAAGAGGAACATTTAAAATCTGTTCTTAATTTTATTGATTTGACTTTGATTTGACTAAGAAGATGAGAGGGCAGAGTGGGTTTGCAATGGGTTCCACTGCAAGCTTTTGAGAGCAACAAGTTGAAATACATTACTGGCTTGTTATTTACATAGGTATTCCATCACTTATACTCAAGCCGGTATCTGTAACTGGTGTGTGTGTGTGTGTGTGTGTGTGCGCGCGCACGTGTTTGTGTGCGTGTGTGCGCATGTGTGTGTGTAAATACTTGGTTCTTGCAGCCCACAGTAATTATGGTGTAAAGGAAGGAATTGATTGTAGTAAACAGGATCATCATTATATGAGCTATGCTCTTTGCGTACAATCCTTGGTTTCCTTGCTTTGTTGACTGATGCCATTGTGTTTATTATTTGGTGTGAATAAACTTGACAGCACAAAGTCAATGAGTTTAATGTTAAATAGGTTCATAGGTTGGTACTAGGCCATCAACCCTAAGGCCTATACAAGCCTAGCCAAACAATTCCCTGGATATTTCTTCCCACAATATTTACTTCCCTGGACCCCTGTCTAGTAGGGCGACTGACGTTATCCCTGGGGTGAATTTCCTTTCTCTTTAATGTGGAGTTATTCAGGTGACTTTTACTTCTGCAGAGATTTGCATATTGACTTATAGGTTCATAGGTTGGTACTAGGCTATCGGCCCTAGGGCTTATACAAGCCTAGCCATAACAATTCCCTGGCTATTTCTTCCCACACTATTTACTTCCCTGGACCCCTGTCTAGCAGGGCAACTTACGTGATCCCGGGGTGAATTTCCTTTCTCCCATCCAATCTTCAAGGTTCCTTTTGAAGAGGGCCAAGGAGGCGCTCTCTGCTTGACATGTATGGGCAGTCTATTCCAGAGTATGGGGAGTCTCTGGGTCAGGAACATATCCCTCCAGCATGTTTTGTTCATTGTGATGACAAGGTTTAGATCCCTGGGGCATGTGGCTCTGAGGGACTGGGATTTCTTTAAGTGTCCAGCAGCTCAGGGTTTGACATGGCCTTGTATGTTAAGCAGAGATCGCCTCTGAGTAGATGATATGCCACAGAGTATAGCTGGAGTTGTTTTTAGATGGTCAGCATGGGGCATCTGCTTTAGGCCTGTGATTCTTTTAGTGAGGTATTTCTGCGGCCTTTCCAGCTGTTGCAGATGTCTTGTGAGGTACATACCAAACGGGGCATTGTACTCTTAAAATGGGTCTAATGAGGGATGAGTACAGTGGGACAATGACCTCCATTTTTCTGGATGAAAAGCCCTTAGTGATGAGGTGTGCCACATAGAAGGATACCCTGACAGTTGTGGCGATGTGGTTATCGAAGATGAGACTACTGTCCACCTGTGACCCTAAGTCTCTCATCACACTTTCGGTGTTTAGTGTACTGCCACCTATGTGGTAATTCATGGATACATGTTTTTTCCCAAAGGGGGTAACTATACATTTCTTGGCATTAAGCTTGAGCCCATGGCTCTGGCACCAAGCATCTGTTTCTGTAAGGCCCTTTTGAAGAATATCCACATCATTTGGGGATTCAGCAATGACTCCCAGTTTGCAGTCATCGGCGAACTTTGTTGGTCTGTACTTCAGAGAAGTAGATGCTGAACAAGAGCAGTCCCAGGGCTGAACCCTGAGGTACTCCACTTATCACTTGTCTGGAGCTGGATTTGGAGTCGGCTACTTTTACAGTCTGGGTTCTGTCAGTAAGCCAGTTGGCAACCCATTGAGTGACATAGGGATTTATGCCCAGCTTAGTAAGTTTATCTATGATTCCAGAGCAGGGGATGGTGTCAAAGGCCTTGGCGAGGTTCAGATAGGCTGTGTGGACCACCTTACCCTTGTCCACAGCTCTGGAGACTGATTCGAAGAAGTCAATCAGGTTCAGGTGACAAGATTGGCCCTTCACAAACCCAAACTGGGTGGGGTCCAGTGTTTGAAGGTTGCCAATGTCTTTGTAAGTTCCATGATAATGCAGATCAGGCTTGTCAGACTGATGGGACGGTAGTTCCCGGGATCCAAGGTGGCTCCCCGCTTGTGGAATGGGATAACTGTAGCTGTGTGCCACTCAGTGGGCACATAGCCTAAGGTGAGGGTATGATTAAACATGACATTTATGTAAGGTGCCAGTTAATTTTGTAGTTCGTGTAGTACACAGCCCGGGATGTCATCTGGTCCCATGGATGCTGTATTCTTAGCTTTGGAGAGTGCAGTTTCTACCTGTATGGCCATGATTACCGGAATTTGGCAATCTTTTGGTACTGAGATGGGCCCTTTAGGGAGTGAGAGGGGTTGAAGTTGGCACTAAATCGATCTGCCAGGATATTGGCAATATCCTTGGGATCAGTATATTTAATGCCATTCTGTTTTAGCTCACAGCAGATCTGAGCATTGCCATTTAGATTCTTGACATAACTATAGAATGCCTTGTGGTTATCTTTGGAATCTTTGGCAATTTTATTTTCGTAACTAGCTTTGGAGGATTTTATGAGGGGATCTCAGCTTCTTAATGAGGCTGGTAAGGGAGTTTTTTGCATCCTGGAATTTTCCTCTTTTCTGCAACAGTTTCTTCCTTCTGTTGTACAGTTTGTTTATGTCAGTGGACCACCAGATTGGCTTCCTTTTTTTGCAGGAGAGTGTCTTGGTTCTATTTGGGATGGCATGATTCATGCACGAGTGGATGTGCTCATACAGTGCCTGAGTGTAGGATTCAGCAGTCGAACTTTCAGCTTCTGTCTGCATGGGTGCCATGAAGTTTGTCACTTCTGACTTAAGTAGCATGAAGTTGGCTTTGGAGAAGTTTTTTACGGAGGTTTCCTTACTGGAGGGTGGGATGCGGATGTCAAGGGTGATTTGCTTATGGTCAGACCTGACCAATGAGGGGGTGACCATTGGTGTGGAGCATCTATCTCCCATGTTGGTAATGACCAGGTCTAGGATATTGGAGCCCCTGGTGGGACAATGGATTAGTTGATCGGGGTGTTGGAATTTATGAATTCCAAGAACCATTGGGAAAAGGTGTTGGTACCCGAGTAGTTTTCCCAGTTAATGGCAGGGCAGTTGAAATCACCCAGTATTAGGGAGTATGGTTGTATCTTAATATTTTCCAGTATGTTTAGAAAGGTGTAGTGAGACTCTTGGGGCATGGTGGGGGATCTGTAGCAAGCTACAATTTGGATTGCAGTCTTACCTAGTGTTAGTTGCACCTGGAGAATTTCAGATGCATTGTGTTGGGCAACTAGCCTGGAGGTGTGAATATCCTTGGTGAATATGGACACTCCTCCACCTTTAGTGTTTCGGTCTTGTTTTGGTGGCCGAAAAGTGTGGTAAGAGTTGTATCCTGGTATTGCAGGTGTGCTCTCTGGAGTTTTGAACCAGGTCTCAGTTACTGCACAGATATCGATGTTCTCCATTTTTAGGAGTGCCTCGAGAGAGTGCATTTTGAGTTTTAGACTTCTAGCATTGAGTAGCATTACCTTCAGATTTTACATGCTTGTATCTGTTACAGTGGTGATTTTGTCCTTTGACCCTTGCCTAAAAAAGACACTATAGGGGTGGCAAGAGCTTCAGCCAGTAACCTGAATCCCGGGGGTGATTGGTGCAGACCATTTTGTTGATCATGTCGTCCCAGGCAGGCAGATACTGGATCCCCTTTGAATGACACCAGAAGCTTAGCCAATTGTTGAAGTCAATCATTTTGTCCTTATACTGTGGTATCATTCTGGGCGAAGGCAGGATGCTACTCAGGGCTAGGGTCATACCTGCCTGGGCCACATGTTCCGAGAGCTCTTCCATGTCTCTTTTCATGTAGTCCAGGGAGGTATGTCTCAAGTCATGCACTCCAATATGGACAATGACAGTGTCGTATTTGTACTTGTTGTGGAGTGACTTGAGTGCATGCATTATGTGGCGGATCCTGGAACCTGACAGGTAGCTGACTGTAATTTTCTCCTTGCTCAGCCTGGTGAGTGGGACATCAGTGTGCCTGACTATAGAGTCACCTATGACTAAAGTGTTGGGTACGTTGTCTTGCCTTAGGGGCTGTTGTTGGGTGGCACACTGGTGTTGTGAGCTATGTGTCACTTTGGTTGTGACTGGTGTTTGTTTGCATTTCAGCTTTGGAGTTCCTTGTTGCTAGGGCAGGTTAATGTTAAGGGCCTCCGCATATGTGGGTTTAGCGCTGCTGTGTGTGGGTGTTGATGGTGTGGGTTTTGAAGGTCTATGTGTTGCTTGAGGTGTAGTGCAGGTGTTAACCTTCTCCTCTTGACTGTCTAGCACAATTTTTGCTGGAGAGAGCTTTGCTTCCGGTTTGGTTATGTAAGTGCATCTCTCACAGGTTGTAGTGTTGGGTGGTAGGAGGAGAGAGTTGTCTGTGTACATGAGGCAGTTGGTGCATTGCCCCAGTATGCCCAGATTCACCAGGTGGACAGGAGAAATCACCGGAAGCTGACCCTTGGATATGCCTGTTTAGGTGCTTTTTTTTGTAAAATACAAGAGCTGTTTTCCCTTACCTTTGCAAGGTACTTTGCAATTATAGGCTGTTTAGTGCCTACAATTAATTTCTCCTTATTAACAAGGAGAGCAGAGTGCTTGTATCAGTTTAAGGCTTCCTAGTGCTTTCCAGCAGGGTCTAGAGCAAGTGCTAGTCATAGGGGTTCAGGTTTTAGTGCTACTACTGAGAAACCAGCTAGTTCTAAGGGAAATTTTGAAGAGCATATTTTCTGGCACCTGGAATAATTTAACCATAGCCCCGCTTTTTACTAACCCTTTTTTTTTTGCATGCCCACGGGTACTCTGTCTGGATGAGTAAAGCTATGAACTGCTTTTGTAGTGCAGGGTTTGATTCTCTCATCTTTCATTTGCCTACTCTGTAACTCTGATCAAGTCACTTCAAACAGTGCTCTCAGGCTGCCCCTGAAAAGGGGCACTTGCATCCAGAGTGCTGTCACAAGCAGTTAAATGCATTGCACATTTGTCTAGTAAAATATTGATCCCTTAGATGCTAATTAGTGCTTCACTGTAAACTGTTTGACTAGTTGTCCCAGAACGTCTTGTAGTTTAATGGATTGCCAGACACTTTTTCAACAAATTTGAGCTTCAAGGGAACAGATGTTTACTGTTGCTATTGCTAAATCTGTTTATAGTGTGATACTGTTTTGACTTCTTTATCAAATGGCTGTCAGTGTTTTGCAGTAAAATTTGAAACAACTGTTTTAAATTAAATACAAATCTTTGTGATCACTACAGCAGTAAAAAAAAAAAAATAACAGAAACAGTATGTGTACTGACCAATTTGAACAGTATTTTATGACAATTGGGGAGACACAGTCCAGTAATGGGATACTAGTATGGCTGGGAGGAGGAATGGGATATTAGTATGGCGGGGAGGGTAGTGGGGAATGGCAGTCTATTACCATGGCATGCCTAATGCTCCATTTGACCATGATCCAGTTGTGGTCAGGGAACATGATTTATCATTTCAGGGAAAAATACCAGCAAAATCCTGAATATGGACTGCCTGAGTATTTGAACAGTACTGGAGTTTCACAAAAACTGGCATTTGAGTTCAGAGCACTCATTCACCACAACCTGGACTTCTTCTCATATTTATTACTTGTAATACTGTCAGCTTACTTTATTAAGTTGTCTGTGCACAGAATCTGCTTTAATTTTGCATTTGCATAGATGTACTAGAAAACTATAATGAAAGCATGGTAAAGACTGGAAATTACACATAAAAATCACAAGTATCATTTCTGCATTTCTTCTTTTTTTAGAACAATAAATCAGTGTTATTGGTTATGTTCAGTTCAGTAGAACAGCAATAACTTTGAGCTTAAAAGCATAATTCATCAATGCTTGAGGAGGGACTCAAACCTTTTAAAAACTGTAACAGCAGGAACTGACAAAAACTTAAATAATATATTTTCACTAGTGTTATGAATTATTTATTGTATTAATTCTTAAATACATAAAAAGGTTATTGCAGCAAAGGAAATGGAATATAATTGCAGATTCTACCAGAATGTGAAACAGGCCATGTTACAGGTAGGTTTTCTGAATTATGCTGCTCTCTGTGATAAAGGGATATAACCTTAAACAAGAGACTGCTGAGGAAACAAATACAGCATTCTTTTCAAGGTGTATTTGAGAAACACAACAAATAGCTAAACTCAGAATTCATCAACAGAAAGGTGAGTCACCACCACGTAGTTTTACTTAAATCTGATTACGAAAACTGACAAGAATATACTATGTTCTGGTTGGAAAAAAATGATTATGTAAACAGTCACACCATATGTTCCACTCAATCCTACCTATTTAAGTATGGCTGCATGTCTAAACTATTTTATCATAAATATGTATCTATATCTGTCTAACTCTCTCTCTAGATATAATTTCTTTTAAAACATAGATCAAAACATATCTAGAAAAGAAAGAATGCCAATAATATATATGAAGTACAGTCAGACAGCACATATATATATATATTTATGTGTATATGTGCATAATTATTGCACATGTTCCTGGGGTGGAAGTAAAGTATAATTTCTTTTATTCAGATGTTTTAAGTTAAACATATCAATATTACCGACTAGATATTCCTGCTGTTTTCAGTAATCTTGTGTGAAAATGTAAATTCCACTTCAGCTGCTCTGCTAGAAAGTGACGGTTATTAGTTACAGTAAATGACTTGCTTGAATAACGGATTTTGTTATGTTAAACCAAATATATAAAAAATGAAAATCTACAAAGGTTTGCCTTATAACTCTGTTACTTAGGAAAACATAGCTCACTTAAACTGATTTAATTAACTGTTAAGTGAATTGGTTCTTCAAAAACTGTTCAGACATGGCCTGTGTTACAAGCATAAATATAATGTGTTGAAATTTTACAAAAGCCAGTCCACAAGTATGTTGTTAGTAGGTGGAAGGGAATTAGTGTATCTAGGAAAAAGTTAATCAGACAAGAGAATATA